>NC_086318.1:448695605-448995605 GCF_036172605.1 Pelobates fuscus | reverse complement strand
TCCCCTGATGTTTAATACAGGAAGCGACTCGGGAAATCCACATGCTTTAAAATAAAATCGTTTGTAGCCGCATGATAACAAACATTAAAAAAAATTCGTTCTATAAACGAAAATTTCCTCAGAGACCAGAAAATGTTAAAAGAAAAAAAAAAACAAATCAATGCAGCAAAGCAGCCGGAAAAACCTTCCTCACAATTTCAGGTTTTCTCCCCAAAGTTCATTGGTGTTCCGGTGAATGTGAAAGTTGTCCTGATCACAGATTGGCCCCGCCAGAAAACTGGTCACTTGTTTCCAATAATTGCTTTACCTGGTCTTCCGTGTTCTGTTACAATTAGTTTCACCGCTGTATTCATTCTCCGGTCACGTACTTTTCTTCAACACACTTCTGTGCGTTCCAAAGTGGATCTTTCGGTTTGCATTCCAGTCAGTGTTTTCAATTATACTTCCATGCGTTCCAAAGGGCATTTCATGCGTTCCAAATTTTAACATATAAACGTTCTGCGTAATCATGTCTGCAAATGAAACAAGAGGTCCATAAAACACAGTCATTAGCTGTTTAAAGTGATCACTCTATACCCAAAAAGTCCATCTCCTCAAAAATATATTAGAAATAAATTCCAAAAATTCATAAATGAAAAACAATAATATATACAAATAATGTTAAAGTGACACTATAGTTACTAGACCAACTATAGCTTAATGTAGTTGTTCTGGTCAGTATAATTGTTCCCTGCAGGCATTTTAATTTTAAGAGAAAGGGCGGTGTTTGCATTGCCCCTAAAGGACACCTCCTCAGATGGCTGCTAGAGGTGCTTCCTGGGGCAGTGCTGCACAGTGTGACTGAATGTTTGGAGACACCGAAGCTTACCTCATAACGATGAATTGATTCAATATATCTCTATGAGAAGATGCTGATCGGTTCAGACGACGTTTGGTCATGCCCCCGTCCCGCTCCTAGCCATATTCAGCCAATCCAATGTTATACCATAATTCTGATGATGTCCGCAAGGAGGCAGATAAGGGGGTCGGGTCAGCGCCGGCAGACTTCTTGAAAGAAGGCATGTTTTTCTACCTCTTAAAGGGGAGCAAGCCACCTAAATGGTGTTTTTTTTTTTTTATATAATCTTTATTTGTAGATTTTCTGGTCGTTCTTTAAAACCAATGTAATTTGCATATAGGCATATTATTATTGTGACATTTTTATAGAATACAGTAATCAAATGTCCAAAATTAACAGGGTTGTATGATCAAAGTTTGGTCCATCTCGTACTTTGTTTGGCTACAGTCAGTAATAAGATTCATTCCTATCGAGACAGAGGACTACTGACTAAAGTGGCCGTGAATTGTTCCAGGCGCCTCCAGTGTACATACTGCATCCACACCTGTTTTCCATGAAACCCATTTTCCATCACTCTTTCCTCCCAACCTAAATAGTATTTACCACAAAATCGCTATGTAAAAGTTTAGTTAATGGCCGTAAAATATTGTAATTTACTCTGTGTTTCACAACCACAACAAGGTAAACCGTTCCTTTAACAATATCGACACCGAAAAATGATCACAGTGCAACTGTTCCCGTGCATTTACTTTCATATAAGTCTACACCAGTCAGTATATATTATTAGTTTTAGATTTGATATTTCTATATAAGTGATTTTATAACGACACATATATATATACATACATTTATCCTAATTTATTTTAAATGAATTGGAAATTCTATTTCATAATTTTGTTATTTTATGAAGTACCATCTTATGTGAAATATGCATTGTATTCCTATATGATTATGTAAATCTATTATTTAAAGTGGTAGAACAATTAAAGTGCTATAATGTATTATTAATATGATTTAATTTTTTATAATATTAGTGCCAAAAATATTTTAATCCCTACTCCTATTACTTGATTTCATCATATATCATTATGGCTCATGTAATATTCAATATCTTTCAAACCTAAATTGTGACCAATTATTGTATACAATGATGTTATGTCTAATGTGGTCCAGCTGTACTTTAGCTTTATTGACCACCAAAAGCCATTCAGTCTTAACTAACCTGACCGCCTTTTATTTAAACCCTATAACTTTATTAACCACCATATAGCCAGTCAGTCTTAACTAACCTGACCGCCTTTTATTTAAACCCTATAACTTTATTAACCACCATATTGCCAGTCAGTCTTAACTAACCTGACCGCCTTTTATTTAAACCCTATAACTTTATTAACCACCATATAGCCAGTCAGTCTTAACTAACCTGACCGCCTTTTATTTAAACCCTATAACTTTATTAACCACCATATAGCCAGTCAGTCTTAACTAACCTGACCGCCTTTTATTTAAACCCTATAACTTTATTAACCACCATATTGCCAGTCAGTCTTAACTAACCTGACCGCCTTTTATTTAAACCCTATAACTTTATTAACCACCAAATAGCCGGTCAGTCATAACTAACCTGACCGCCTTTTATTTAAACCCTATAACTTTATTAACCGCCATATTGCCAGTCAGTCTTAACTAACCTGACCGCCTTTTATTTAAACACTATAACTTTATTAACCACCAAATAGCCGGTCAGTCTTAACTAACCTGACCGCCTTTTATTTAAACCCTATAACTTTATTAACCACCATATTGCCAGTCAGTCTTAACTAGCCTGACCGCCTTTTATTTAAACCCTATAACTTTATTAACCGCCATATTGTCAGTCAGTCTTAACTAACCTGACCGCCTTTTATTTAAACCCTATAACTTTATTAACCACCAAATAGCCAGTCAGTCTTAACTTACCTGACCGCCTTTTATTTAAACCCTATAACTTTATTAACCACCAAATAGCCAGTCAGTCTTAGCTAACCTGGCCGCCTTTTATTTAAACCCTATAACTTTATTAACCACCATATTGCCAGTCAGTCTTAACTAACCTGACCGCCTTTTATTTAAACCCTATAACTTTATTAACCACCAAATAGCCAGTCAGTCTTAACTAACCTGACCGCCTTTTATTTAAACCCTATAACTTTATTAACCGCCATATTGCCAGTCAGTCTTAACTAACCTGACCGCCTTTTATTTAAACCCTATAACTTTATTAACCACCATATTGCCAGTCAGTCTTAGCTAACCTGACCGCCTTTTATTTAAACCCTATAACTTTATTAACCACCATATAGCCAGTCAGTCTTAGCTAACCTGACCGCCTTTTATTTAAACCCTATAACTTTATTAACCACCATATTGCCAGTCAGTCTTATCTAACCTGACCGCCTTTTATTTAAACCCTATAACTTTATTAACCGCCATATTGCCAGTCAGTCTTATCTAACCTGACCGCCTTTTATTTAAACCCTATAACTTTATTAACCACCAAATAGCCAGTCAGTCTTAACTAACCTGACCGCCTTTTATTTAAACCCTATAACTTTATTAACCACCATATTGTCAGTCAGTCTTAACTAACCTGACCGCCTTTTATTTAAACCCTATAACTTTATTAACCACCATATTGCCAGTCAGTCTTAACTAACCTGACCGCCTTTTATTTAAACCCTATAACTTTATTAACCACCATATTGTCAGTCAGTCTTAACTAACCTGACCGCCTTTTATTTAAACCCTATAACTTTATTAACCACCATATGGCCATTCAGTCTTAACTAACCTGACCGCCTTTTATTTAAACCCTATAACTTTATTAACCACCATATTGTCAGTCAGTCTTAACTAACCTGACCGCCTTTTATTTAAACCCTATAACTTTATTAACCACCATATGGCCATTCAGTCTTAACTAACCTGACCGCCTTTTATTTAAACCCTATAACTTTATTAACCGCCATATTGCAAGTCAGTCTTAGCTAACCTGACCGCCTTTTATTTAAACCCTATAACTTTATTAACCGCCATATTTCCAGTCAGTCTTAACTAACCTGACCGCCTTTTATTTAAACCCTATAACTTTATTAACCACCATATTGTCAGTCAGTCTTAGCTAACCTGACCGCCTTTTATTTAAACCCTATAACTTTATTAACCACCATATTGTCAGTCAGTCTTAGCTAACCTGACCGCCTTTTATTTAAACCCTATAACTTTATTAACCGCCATATTGCCAGTCAGTCTTAACTAACCTGACTGCCTTTTATTTAACTCCTTCACTGCCACCGTACATATAAACAGATTAACTCCTTCACTGCCACCGTACATATAAACAGATTAACTCCTTCATTGCCACCGTACATATAAACAGATTAACTCCTTCATTGCCACCGTGCATATAAATAGATTAACTCCTTCACTGCCACCGTACATATAAACAGATTAACTCCTTCACTGCCACCGTACATATACTCCACAGTGCTTAGTGCCTGGCGCCCACAAATGTTTACTATCACCCTCCTTGCCGCCCTTTTATTATCGGTATTAATTCTGTAAGGGCCAGACTCTCCTGGAGGAGATGACGCCTAGCAAACCCCAGGTAAGGAAAAGGTTTGTCTTCTCACGTTGGGCGAGGAGAGTGCCAGGGTACTCTTGGCACCATAACAACTTCAGCACAGTCGCTTTCATGCTTGGAGTGTTTCTTTAATGGTATTAATAGTTGTGCTAACAATAAAGCTGTAACTATCTTTTTATTTCAGGACACACAATGGCATTTATCATCCAGACGTCCTGGCCAAGATGGGTGCCTTATCCAAAGCTGTAGAGATCATGGAGATTGAAAAGAGACCTATTCTGGGTAAATATTCTAGAGCGTCTGTGAGTGGAGCGTTAAGCGGATGAGATAATGGCAATGGTGTATGGTGCATTCAAAGGCTTTTATTAGTGTAATAAAGTTAAAAGCAGTTGATATCATAGGAGATGCAAGCTTGTTTGCACAGTCTAAAATTTAAAACACCAGGAAAAGTGCGCAACAATAATGAATAAAAAGCTGCTATACACATTGAAGATATTTCCCCAAATATTCTCAACAAATACTAGCTTATAATCACCAAAAGTCAATACATATGGGTAGTTGTAATAATATCAAATTCTTGTCGTGCAGAGTTCAATAAAAAACTTTGCACCTCCACAGCGGTGGGATAATTGGGTGCCAGATAGTCTATGTTCGTGCAGTATCACGTATATATCTACATGTCCACTTGAACTACTGCTTTCTGATGTGTGTAGAAACATACAGACAAGGTATTTTAACATACAGTATTATTAAGAACAAAAAATAAAAATAATTCAAGATAAACATGATTAAAAGGATCAGTGTAAGTGGAAAATTGAGGTATCTAAGATAAGGGTGATAAAACTAAAGATAAAACTAAGAATTGTAATTATAGATTAATGTTCGTGGAACACATGTCCTCAAAAAAGTACTAAATCCAAAATATGCATTTATCCTCATTTGTGAAGATTTGTGAAGTACATTAAGCAATAGATTAACAAGCTAAGATTATCTAGAAAATATTTAATTGTAAAAAACATAATACAGTGGGACCTCGTTAACATCATTTTGGCTTTACAAATGAAAATCCATTGAAAATATTGCTTCTGTTTACAATTTTTTTTCGCAATACAAAGCAAGTTTCCCCAGGATGCATTGCACCTGGGAGGTTTATAGCACCGCCCCCTGCGTGCTGAAGCCTGTGTGTAGCACGTGGCGTTGAGTGTAAAGGTGTTGGAGCGGCTTTTGCATTGAGATTTGGAGCCGTTCAGTTGTTTTGTGACTTTTTGGTGCATTTCTCAAGCTGTGGAAAGGTAGGGAGCTGATCTTTGTCGTTGCATGCCTTTTAGTGTGTGTTCTGCATTGTGGGTTGGCAGCTCATTTTGACTTTTTTCTGAACTCCAGAACGGATTAATTGGTTTTCAAAGCATTCCAATGGGAAAATGGAACGGATTAATTGGTTTTCAAAGCATTCCAATGGGAAATGTTTTTTGCAATAAGAAATGTCCCGGAGAACGCATTAAGTTCGTAAACAGAGGTCCCACTGTATTAGTTTTAAAACTTCCTTAAAGTGATACATTTTGTATAGAAAATCGAATGCAATAAGTTTTTATTTTATTTGTTCGGACACTAACAACAATCACACACAAATTATGATATAAATACTTTCTAGATATAAAATATTAGACTGTTCTAGTTCAGCATTCAAATCAAATGGGGCTAAAGTTTTTTAATTAGAAATCCAGGACATTTCTTGATTACTTAATTTTTCAACCAAATCTCCTCCTCTCCATTGTGTATTAATTAGTTGTATGCCACAGTATTTAAAGGACCACTCTAGGCACCCAGACCACTTCAGCTTAATGAAGTGGTCTGGGTGCCAGGTCCTTCTAGGGTTAACCCATTTTTTCATAAACATAGCAGTTTCAGAGAAACTGCTATGTTTGTGAATGGGTTAAGCCTTCCCCTATTTCCTCTAGTGGCTGTCTCATTGACAGCCGCTAGAGGCGCTTACGTGATTCTCACTGTGAAAATCACAGTGAGAGCACGCAAGCGTCCATAGGAAAGCATTATGAATGCTTTCCTATGTGACCGGCTGAATGCGCGCGCAGCTCGTGCCGCGCGTGCGCATTCAGCCGACGGGGAGGAGAAGAGGAGGATCGGGGGAGGAGAGCTCTCCGCCCAACGCTGGAAAAAGGTAAGTTTTAAACACTTTCCCCTTTCCAGAGCCCGGCGGGAGGGGGTCCCTGAGGGTGGGGGCACCCTCAGGGCACTCTAGTGCCAGGAAAACGAGTATGCTTTCCTGGCACTAGAGTGGTCCTAAGACTTTTAGGGTCACTATCATGGCACTCTGTATAGTGCTTTGAAAGAGTATGGTTCACAAATTTTCTTTTTATGTTTTATATATATGCTCCCTCAATCTTGTTTTGTTTTTGTTTGTTTTTAATTCTTTCTTTTTTAATCCTCGTTCTCACAAATTATGAGGATGTCGTTATTAGATAAATACTGTCATACAGGTATTACAGCAAATGGCAAACATAGCAATACAAAATAAACCATTTTGGTGTCGATAGCTGAGGTTTTTAATTTTTAATAGGACTGTGGTACTACCAGCTCAGTTTAGCCTGCTAGGAGTTTCATGATATGAGTTCAGCTTGACTAGGGCCTTTAATTGTTACCCTTGCATATTTGGGGCAAGATAGAATAGTTTAGGGATTAAGGCTAATGGAACCTTATTTATGGTTCTTAGTCATCCTATACCGAGGAGACTGCGTACTGGGAGTAGAAACGCCTCTGCCCATTTAAGATAATAGGGCCTGTGGTGAATGTAACCTCGCCACTTGTACTTGGAGAGGCCTGCTTGCCCTGTGACTATGGCCCCTGGGATATATTCCTGGCAGAAAGAGCCTCAGGAGCGCCGGAGGAAGGAGCTCTGCAGCTGTTGTGCTGCTTTAAATAAACGTCTAAAATTATTTAATCGCGGGTATCATTAAAAATATGATCCCAAATGAAAATAAATACACAAATAAAACTTAGAATACCATCACCATACTATACATACTAGGGTGGGTCTGGAAATAGAGAGTGGCCCGTAGGCAACCTGTAGTGTAGTTGGCGCTGGAAGGGGACACAACAACTGCTTACACAGTGTTGTGCATAAAGGACTGATAATCCTGAAAGGCACAACCAACCAGTAGCTGTCTAAAGTCCCTTTACATCAGCGTGTAGAAATATCCCCGCTAGAGAGATAGATTCAAACAGGCTACCACCTGTAAGAAAATAGGGTGTCTCTATGTGAACAGGGAGACACCTGGTTACAACTTGTTGCACGTGAGACCCAGAACGTCAGCCCAATGTGGATTAAGGACTAGCCGGGTCAAATAACTGCAAAAGCTGCCTTAGTTATCATAAAGGCTGTAGTAGACCTGATTCATTTCAGCCCAAGCCCGAGCTCTGTGGATTCTGTACACTCAAGTTGATTCAAATCAGGTTGCAGCCTGTAGGAAACAAAGTATCTTTCTGTGAACCGGGAGTCAATATGTCTGAAAACTCATAGCAAGCAAGTTGAAACTTTGTGTCTCCCGGTTCACAGAAAGATACTTTGTTTCCTACAGGCTGCAACCTGATTTGAATCAACTTGAGTGTACAGAATCCACAGAGCTCGGGCTTGGGCTGAAATGAATCAGGTCTACTACAGCCTTTATGATAACTAAGGCAGCTTTTGCAGTTATTTGACCCGGCTAGTCCTTAATCCACATTGAGCTGACGTTCTGGGTCTCATGTTCAACAAGTTGTAACCAGGTGTCTCCCTGTTCACATAGAGACACCCTATTTTCTTACAGGTGGTAGCCTGATTTGAATCTCTCTCTCTAGCGGGGATATTTCTACACGCTGATGTAAAGGGACTTTAGACAGCTACTGGTGCCTTTCAGGATTATCAGTCCTTTATGCACAACACTGTGTAAGCAGTTGTTGTGTCCCCTTCCAGCGCCAACTACACTACAGGTTGCCTACAGGCCACTCTCTATTTCCAGACCCACCCTAGTATGTATAGTATGGTGATGGTATTCTAAGTTTTATTTGTGTATTTATTTTCATTTGGGATCATATTTTTAATGATACCCGCGATTAAATAATTTTAGACGTTTATTTAAAGCAGCACAACAGCTGCAGAGCTCCTTCCTCCGGCGCTCCTGAGGCTCTTTCTGCCAGGGAACACGCCGACTCTCTTTGTTTTTTGTACTTATACAAGGGTTACCCCCTACGGAGTTCTACAGCCACACTCTAATTCCCCTTGTTGGGAACCAAGCACCTTGGTGCCTTCCGTTTTTTCCCTGGGATATATTGCCCTTTAAAAACACTATTTGGGCATATTGGATTTTAAAGACACTGTTTCTGCCTCTTGGACTTTTAACTGGATACGTTGTTCACCCAGATCGGGCTGTGAAGAAAACCCCTGTTTTATTGACTTAGTTTGACTGTTTTATTTCCCTCCTAGAACACCAGTTAAACCCTTAATACCGTGTTACACTCAAACTCTGTCTGACCCAATAACTGTCATTTTGTTTTCCTCAGAGCAGGAGTGGGTTTACTGCATGAATACTGTTGCTTTGTGTGCATTAAACAGATCTCTACCCAGCATTAAACCTTGGCTCATGTGTGAGGGGTGCTATGCTTGTGTCTACACTCTGCCCGGAAGGATTATTCGGTCAGAGAGGGTTGGACTTTCACAGGGCCCACAACTAGGGTCAAATTGAGACGGGGGGTGATGAGTTGTTGGCTAAAAGGCCAACCCGTCTGATTGAGGAGTGCACGTTTGCAATATCAGAAATGTAAAAGCTTTTAGAATGAAAAGAAAACTGAAACTTCTAAAACAGAAAACATACCGTAAGTGTCTCGACATTGATAAGTAAGCGGGTCTGGGTAGTCCGCAAGAGACATCAGGTCGTGGCTGCAGCGTAAGCATCAGAGTCAGGCCGCCGGGGGGACAAACGGATGATGGACGCCTGGTCCCATCTGTGCTTTTCTGCTGGAGTTTTCTTGTGTGCAAGAAGAGGCAGGGAGCCTTGCGGGAGGCCAAGGGTCCCCAGAAGAGCGTGCTCGTCCATTATGTCCCGGATCTTGTAGGAGGTATTGTTGTGGGTGACCAGTAGGGTCCGCGTGAACGCCAACTGTAGCGTATAGTATGCTCTCGTAGTAGGAAGGTAAAAGGGTGGAACGATGTCCTCCAGGACAGTGTGCCTCCCGATATATCTGTGTTGAATGTGAGTGTCATGTTCTCAAAGGCGTATTGGGGAGTCCCCTTTAGTGCAGCTTGCACCGCAGCATTGTCTTTGTTTTGCTGGAAGCGCCACTTCTTGTAGCCGTTTCTGGTGCTTTCTTCGGTTTAGGCATGTGGAACACTCCATCCAGTACAATACTCTTGGTCGGCTTTGGGGATAGTAGTGCCACCAGCAGGCGTCACACCAAATGTGGGAGCTCCTCTTCCAGTATCTCTTCTGCGATGCCCCTGATCTTTAGGTTCTTGCGTCTTCTATTGTACTCCAGGGCTGCGAACTGCTGGTCAGTCAAGGATTGTTGCCTCTGAAGACCCCTTACTGTGTTCTCGAGCTCAGTGATCTTCTGGTCGTGGCCTGCCCATGTGGCTTCCAGAGTGCTCAGCTTGCTCACCAGGCCTGTAAGGTCAGCGCGGAGAGGGGCCATGTCTGCTTGGATATTTTTTTGCAGCTCTGTGAGCAGTTCTTTCAGGGCCCCCATCGTGACTGGCTGTGCCTCTGGGCCCTGTGGGATCGGTACCTTTGCTGGGAAGTCAGTGACTGCAAAGTCAGGGATGCCCTCCTCCGAGGATTCAGAATACTCTCCAAGATTGTCGGCTATCTTGGGCCAAGGCACTCCGTGTGCTTGTCGAAGCATGTCGCTAACTCTCATGTCCGGCCGGGGTTTGTCTTGTGGCAGCTTTTTAGTCTTGTGTCCTATGTCAGCTGGGCTCGCAGTCTCACTCGGTTTTGGGCTGTAACTTGTCAATAAATGGATTGGGAATTTTTTTTGTTTGTTTTATGGGAGATAAAATTTGCCAAAAGGAGATTCTTTGGTCTTGCAAATATTGCACTGCCCACATTTAAAAAAAACATTTTTGTTTTTTGATTGATGGTGCTCCTCTAAAAAATATTTTGGGTTTAGGGAGTTGAATTGAATTTTTGTAAAGAGTATGTCTAGTTGCTTGTAGACCTAAATTGTGTTTGATGACTGTATACATATATATAGGATTTCAACATGCTGAATGCATTCTTAACTCTTTCCTGCATGACACACTGTTCAAATGACCTCTCATCAGTCACATGATACAAGCTGGACAGGCTTTATTTATAAGAAATGGGCAGCAGAAAATAGGCCTTTATTAACCCTCTCAGCGCCAAGCAGGAAAATACACAGGAAAGTCTTCCCTCTCCTAATCACAGAAGCCCTCAGACTTAGGAAGGCTGAACTTGATGGACGCAAGTCTCTTTTCAGCTATCTAACTATGTAACATTTTAACATATGGCTGCAATAAGACGTCTATAACGTGATAAATTTGGTCAAGGAGTCTATGCCAGAAATTATAGGTATACCAGGGGGTTTGTGCACCTTAGGGAGAAAATAGAATACATGTTTTGTTTTGTTTTTGTATGTTATAGACACTGTCATATTCTTTTCTTAGTTAAAATACCCCAAATTCTTCATTTATCCAGTAATTTGTGTAAATGTGTTTTCGTCTCCATAGTAGGATCTTTGTGCCAAACTTTATATGTTGTGCTATCTTTTAGGATTCTATTGCACTCTTCCTCATAATAAGCAGTATTCATGATCTGTCTGCAGGTTTTATTATTAGATCTTTATTTTCATGCAGTGCTTTGAATGCTTTTCTTTCTAGTTGGGTTACATTTTGTTATTTATTGGATGTTCTTGATGGTATGTGTTTTGAATCACTTGTGACCGCAAGATTGAACGTGTTCGTTGGAGCGCTAATTTAATTAGTAGGATAAAAAGTTGATTTATTTTTTAAAATTTGTATGTATAAACTCATTACTTGTATAGATATTATTAAAGGGTCACTATAGTCACCAGAACAACTACAGCTCATTGAATTTGTTCTGGTGAGTAGAATCATTCCCTTCAGGCTTTTTGCTGTAAACACTGTCTTTTCAGAGAAAATGCAGTGTTTACATTACAGCCTAGTGATAACTTCACTGGCCACTCCTCAGATGGCTGTTAGAGATCCTTCCTGGGTCATGGCTGCCTAAAATGCATCCAAACATTCAGTGTCTCCTCCCTCTGCATGCAGACACTGAACTTTCCTCATAGAGATTCATTGATTCAATTCATCTCTATGAGGAGATGCTGATTGGCCAGGGCTGTGTTTGAATCATGCTGGCTCTGCCCCTTATCTGACTCTTTGTCAGTCTCAGACAGTCTTATGGGGAAGCATTGGGATTGGATCAGGCGACCACTTCTGATGATGTCAGCAGACTGCTTGTTTTTCTGAGGCAAACAGCATGCAGAGTTACAGCTTCAGGCTTGAATACAGTCAGATTTTGCTATATTTATGGAGGCATGAGGGGCCCAGGGGGGCTAGATGGTGGTTTTAACACTATAGGGTCAGGAATACATGTTTGTGTTCCTGACCCTATAGTGATCCTTTAATAATCGGATTTGTCATAAACTTTTTAAAGTAATGAACCAAAGAACACGGTGTAATTAATATCAAATAATTAGGTGGGCAGCAACATACATACACAAGCGACCTAATTTGAGTATAAGCTCAAGATATAGAATGTATGTGCGCTCCTAAATAAACTACAGAAGTAACCAAAATTTATACAAATATAAATATATTTATTACTAAATAGTAAATCAATAGATAGCTAGACAGGTCTATAGTTAATTAGACCATAATTACTAATAACAAGGTAAAAATGAATAAAATGGTACAAATAGATCCTGATAGTAATGGATGTCACAGTAGGTGTTCCACACACCAAAAAAATACAATATAATAGAATGTAGCTATCTGGATATACAAAAATCACACAATGTTAAAAAATGAAGCAAATATATATGAGTGAACTCAATAAGAGTACCTTGCCTCGGTGGGGGCCCCCACCGAGGTTTGAGCAAGAGGAATAATAAGGAGCAGGACGAAGTCCAAAGTGAGAAGTGTGGTGCTAAACCGCGGTCGGTATCTTCTAAAAAGACCGCGGTATGTTGAAAAAGCACTCCAGCGAAAAATAAGTTTCACCGCGGTCGGTACCTTCAAAAAAGACCGCGGTGTAAGGGGACCAGCCCACAGCAGAACACGCTTCAAGCCGGTACTCACGGGGAATCCTGCACCTGACCTCCTCCTGCAACAGCTGATCAGGATGTCGGACTAACAGCTGTGGCTCATCGACTCGTTTCGTTCCGCCCACGGGACTTTCTCAAGATGCAGAAACAGCCACAGTTCAGACTTTAAATACACCCATCAATTAGCTATTAAGTATAGAACAAGTGAACAAATAAAATTGAATAAAAATAACAACGAAAATAATGAATAAAGCTACCCATAGAACTTTTTAAGCTTTTTAAGGATAGATTCCTCATAAATTTGTGTATGTCTAGAAAGTTTTTAAAAGGGTTTGATGTAATTCAAGGTGCATATTCTAAACCTTTAATACCTTGGTTTGATAAACCGATTAAACTGTATCCGAAAGGTTAAATATGCCTATGGATTCTACCATTTTGTTCTTTTTCCTGTTCTGAATTCTTCTTTCCCCTCTTGATCCCCTCGATGGAATCTTTTTTGTGGACCATATATTCTCCTGTTTAGATGGGTATTCATAAAAAAAATCCCCTTCTACCTTCTTATCTTGATTTTCTCTTTCCTGACTTATCATATCTGTATTGGTGTTTGTGGGGGGATTTCTTTTTCCCTTCTCTCCTCTTTGTTTGATGTATGCTTCGTCCACTTGTCATTTTTTTGCTGTGTTGGAGTCATTACTTGTTCTCTCCTTTATGGTCTAATGGAATTGTTACAAATATTGACTGTTTTCTTCATCCTCAGGCCTTCCGCCACTGGAACCATCATACACTACTTTTCGTAGGAACTTGTTGGAAAGGTTGCAGGGATTCTTCTGCTCATCATACGATAACTGGTGAGTCCGTCGTCGCCCCCCCCCCCCCCCCCCACCCATTTATATTACACAGTGAGCTGATTCCCCCCATTTATCTTACACAGTGTGCTAATCCCCCCATTTACCTAACACAATGTGCTGATACCCCCCCCTATTTATCTTACACAGTGTGCTGATCCCTCCTATTTATCCTACAGAGCGTGCTGACCCCCCCCCCCAATTTCTTACACAGTGTGCTGATCCCCCCTCCCTCCTATTTATCTTACACAGTGTGCTGACCCCCCCCCAATTTATCTTACACAGTGAGCTGATCCCCCCCCGTCCCCCCTATTTATCTTATACAGTGCGCTGATCCCCCCCCCCATTTATCTTGCACAGTGTGCTGATCCCCGCCTCCCCCCTATTTATCTTACACAGTGTGCTGATCCCCCCCCAATTTATCTTACACAGTGAGCTGATCCCCCCTCCCCCCTATTTATCGTATACAGTGCGCTGATCCCCCCCCATTTATCTTGCACAGTGTGCTGATTCCCCCCTCCCCCCTATTTATCTTACACAGTGTGCTGATCCCCCCCCAATTTATCTTACACAGTGAGCTGATCCCCCCCTCCCCCCTATTTATCTTATACAGTGCGCTGATCCCCCCCATTTATCTTGCACAGTGTGCTGATCCCCTCCTCCCCCCTATTTATCTTACACAGTGTGCTGATCCCCCCCAATTTATCTTACACAGTGAGCTGATCCCCCCTCCCCCCTATTTATCTTATACAGTGCGCTGATTCCCCCCTCCCCCCTATTTATCTTACACAGTGAGCTGATCCCCCCCTTCCCCCTATTTATCTTACACAGTAAGCTGATCCCCCCTTCCCCCTATTTATCTTACACAGTGAGCTGATCCCCCCTCCCCCCTATTTATCTTGTACAGTGCGCTGATCCCCCCCCATTTATCTTACACAGTGTGCTGATTCCCCCCCTCCCCCTTATTTATCTTACACAGTGTGCTGACCCCCCCCCAATTTATCTTACACAGTGAGCTGATCCCCCCTCCCCCCTATTTATCTTATACAGTGCGCTGATCCCCCCCCTTCCCCCTATTTATATTACACAGGGAGCTGATCCCCCCCCTCCCCCCTATTTATCTTATACAGTGCGCTGATTCCCCCCTCCCCCCCCATTTATCTTACACAGTGTGCTGATTCCCCCCTATTTATCTTACCCAGTGTGCTGATCCCCCCCATTTATCTTACACAGTGAGCTGATCCCCCCCTTCCCCCTATTTATCTTATACAGTGAGCTGATCCCCCCCCTTCCCCCTATTTATCTTACACAGTGAGCTGATCCCCCCCCTTCCCCCTATTTATCTTACACAGTGTGCTGATTCCCCCCCATTTATCTTGGTGTGCTGATTCCCCCAATTTATCTTACACAGTGCGCTGATCCCCCCCCCCATTTATCTTACACAGTGTGCTGATTCCCCCCCATTTATTTAGCACAGTGTGCTGATTCCCCTCTATTTATCTTACACAGTGTGCTGACCCCCCCATTTATCTTACAGTGTGCTGACCCCCCCTATTTATCTTACACAGTGTGCTGATCCCCCCCTATTTATCTTACAGAGCGTGCTGATCCCCCCCTATTTATCTTACAGAGCGTGCTGATACCCCCCTATTTATCTTACACAGTGTGCTGATCCCCCCCACTTATCTTACACAGTGTGCTGATCCCCCCCATTTATATTACACAGTGTGCTGATTCTCCCCCCCATTTATCTTACACAGTGTGCTGATCCCCCCATTTATATTACACAGTGTGCTGATTCTCCCCCCCATTTTTTATCTTACACAGTGTGCTGATTCTCCCCCCCCCCCCCATTTATCTTACACAGTGTGCTGATTCCCCCCCCATTTATCTTAGTAAACGTGCTGATCCCCCCCATTTATCTTACACAGTGCGCTGATACCCCCATTTATCTTAGTGTGCTGATCCCCCCCTATTTCTTACACAGTGCGCTGATCCCCCCCCATTTATCTTACACAGTGTGCTGATCCCCCCCATTTATCTTACAGTGTGCTGATCCCCCCCATTTATCTTACACAGTGTGCTGATCCCCCCCATTTATCTTACACAGTGTGCTGATCCCCCCCCATTTATCTTACACAGTGTGCTGATCCCCCCCATTTATCTTACACATTGTGCTGATCCCCCCCATTTATCTTACACAGTGTGCTGATTCTCCCCCCCATTTATCTTACACAGTGTGCTGATTCTCCCCCCCATTTATCTTAGTAAACGTGCTGATCCCCCCCCCATTTATCTTACACAGTGCGCTGATACCCCCATTTATCTTAGTGTGCTGATCCCCCCCTATTTCTTACACAGTGCGCTGATCCCCCCATTTATCTTACACAGTGTGCTGATCCCCCCTCCCCCCCATTTATCTTACCCAGTGTGCTGATCCCCCTTCCCTATTTATCTTACACAGTGTGCTGATCCCCCCCCCCCCATTTATCTTACCCAGTGTGCTGATCCCCCTTCCCTATTTATCTTACACAGTGTGCTGATCCCCCCATTTATCTTACACAGTGTGCTGATCCCCCCCCCCATTTATCTTACCCAGTGTGCTGATCCCCCCCCCATTTATCTTACCCAGTGTGCTGATTCCCCTTCCCCATTTATCTTACACAGTGTGCTGATTCCCCCCCTCCCCCTTATTTATCTTACACAGTGTGCTGACCCCCCCCCCAATTTATCTTACACAGTGAGCTGATCCCCCCTCCCCCCTATTTATCTTATACAGTGCGCTGATCCCCCCCCTTCCCCCTATTTATATTACACAGGGAGCTGATCCCCCCCCTCCCCCCTATTTATCTTATACAGTGCGCTGATTCCCCCCTATTTATCTTACCCAGTGTGCTGATCCCCCCCATTTATCTTACACAGTGAGCTGATCCCCCCCTTCCCCCTATTTATCTTATACAGTGAGCTGATCCCCCCCCTTCCCCCTATTTATCTTACACAGTGAGCTGATCCCCCCCCTTCCCCCTATTTATCTTACACAGTGTGCTGATTCCCCCCCATTTATCTTGGTGTGCTGATTCCCCCAATTTATCTTACACAGTGCGCTGATCCCCCCCCCATTTATCTTACACAGTGTGCTGATTCCCCCCCATTTATTTAGCACAGTGTGCTGATTCCCCTCTATTTATCTTACACAGTGTGCTGACCCCCCCATTTATCTTACAGTGTGCTGACCCCCCCTATTTATCTTACACAGTGTGCTGATCCCCCCCTATTTATCTTACAGAGCGTGCTGATCCCCCCCTATTTATCTTACAGAGCGTGCTGATACCCCCCTATTTATCTTACACAGTGTGCTGATCCCCCCCATTTATATTACACAGTGTGCTGATTCTCCCCCCCATTTATCTTACACAGTGTGCTGATCCCCCCATTTATATTACACAGTGTGCTGATTCTCCCCCCCATTTTTTATCTTACACAGTGTGCTGATTCTCCCCCCCCCCCCATTTATCTTACACAGTGTGCTGATTCCCCCCCCATTTATCTTAGTAAACGTGCTGATCCCCCCCATTTATCTTACACAGTGCGCTGATACCCCCATTTATCTTAGTGTGCTGATCCCCCCTATTTCTTACACAGTGCGCTGATCCCCCCCATTTATCTTACACAGTGTGCTGATCCCCCCCATTTATCTTACAGTGTGCTGATCCCCCCCATTTATCTTACACAGTGTGCTGATCCCCCCCATTTATCTTACACAGTGTGCTGATCCCCCCCATTTATATTACACAGTGTGCTGATTCTCCCCCCCATTTATCTTACACAGTGTGCTGATCCCCCCATTTATATTACACAGTGTGCTGATTCTCCCCCCCATTTTTTATCTTACACAGTGTGCTGATTCTCCCCCCCCCCCCCATTTATCTTACACAGTGTGCTGATTCCCCCCCCCATTTATCTTAGTAAACGTGCTGATCCCCCCCATTTATCTTACACAGTGCGCTGATACCCCCATTTATCTTAGTGTGCTGATCCCCCCTATTTCTTACACAGTGCGCTGATCCCCCCCATTTATCTTACACAGTGTGCTGATCCCCCCCATTTATCTTACAGTGTGCTGATCCCCCCCATTTATCTTACACAGTGTGCTGATCCCCCCCATTTATCTTACACAGTGTGCTGATCCCCCCCCATTTATCTTACACAGTGTGCTGATCCCCCCCATTTATCTTACACATTGTGCTGATCCCCCCCATTTATCTTACACAGTGTGCTGATTCTCCCCCCCATTTATCTTACACAGTGTGCTGATTCTCCCCCCCCATTTATCTTAGTAAACGTGCTGATCCCCCCCCATTTATCTTACACAGTGCGCTGATACCCCCATTTATCTTAGTGTGCTGATCCCCCCCTATTTCTTACACAGTGCGCTGATCCCCCCATTTATCTTACACAGTGTGCTGATCCCCCCTCCCCCCCATTTATCTTACCCAGTGTGCTGATCCCCCTTCCCTATTTATCTTACACAGTGTGCTGATCCCCCCCCCCCCCATTTATCTTACCCAGTGTGCTGATCCCCCTTCCCTATTTATCTTACACAGTGTGCTGATCCCCCCATTTATCTTACACAGTGTGCTGATCCCCCCCCCCATTTATCTTACCCAGTGTGCTGATCCCCCCCCCATTTATCTTACCCAGTGTGCTGATTCCCCTTCCCTATTTATCTTACACAGTGTGCTGATCCCCTTCCCTATTTATCTTACACAGTGTGCTGATCCCCCCCATTTATCTTACACAGTGTGCTGATCCCCCCCCACATTTATCTTACACAGTGTGCTGATCCCCCCCCATTTATCTTACCCAGTGTGCTGATCCCCCTTCCCTATTTATCTTACACAGTGTGCTGATCCCCCCCCATTTATCTTACACAGTGTGCTGATCCCCCCCCCCCATTTATCTTACACAGTGTGCTGATCCCCCCATTTATCTTACCCAGTGTGCTGATCCCCCTTCCCTATTTATCTTACACAGTGTGCTGATCCCCCCCATTTATCTTACCCAGTGTGCTGATCCCCCCCCCCATTTATCTTACCCAGTGTGCTGATCCCCCTTCCCTATTTATCTTACACAGTGTGCTGATCCCCCCCCCCCCCATTTATCTTACCCAGTGTGCTGATCCCCCTTCCCCATTTATCTTACCCAGTGTGCTGATCCCCCTTCCCTATTTATCTTACACAGTGTGCTGATCCCCCCCTATTTATCTTAGTGTGCTGACCCCCCCATTTATCTTACAGAGCGTGCTGATCCCCCCCCCCATTTATCTTACACAGTGTGCTGATCCCCCCCCCCAATTTATCTTACAAAGTATGCTAATCCCCCCTATTTATCTTACACAGTGCGCTGATCCCCCACCCCCATAATTTATCTTGCACAGTGTGCTGAATTATAAGAGATGTATGTAATGAATTAAGCAGCGAGACTACTACAGGGGCATGATCTATATACCAGAACTAATTCATTAATGGGACACTCTGGGCATCAGTACAACTTTATTGCATTTGATTTATTTTGGTTTCATTAAATTTGCTTTTTTTTTTGTATGCTTAAATCTCAATTTTTATTTTTTTTTGCTCAAAACAATGGTATATTGCACTATAATCCCGCCTCCTTAACCACGCAGCTCATGCCAGAAAAACATCCTTATCAAAAGTATGCACACAGTATGCAACAGGTGAGCGCCTTTTAATTCACAAATAGAAAGGGCTCTAACACAGGGCTTGATAAATCCCAGGTCGGAATGGCGACTAATAATGTTGTCATGGCGCCTTGAAATGGACCCCCCCACCAGTCCTCCTTTCTCCTCCTCCTGTCTCAACACCCGTGCAGCTGTCTGTGAACCGGTCTACTGTGAGGAAGTGAAGGGAACTGTAATAGCTTCCTCCTGGCGCACATAGAGCTACACAGAGAGAGACTGGAGGAGGATGAGTCTGGAACAGCGGCAGCCTATACCCATCAGCTGCATCCAGCCCCACTAACATGAGGTCACCTGCTGCTGCCACGTCCCACTGGACCCCAGGAAAGCCACCCTCCTGCGCCCAAAAGGTGGCTAAAAAAAATCTTTTTTTTTTTTTTTTTATGTCTATCACTGTATGTGTATCTGTGGATTTGCCTGTCTGTGTCTGTTTGTCAGTGAATGTGTGTGTTTAGGTAACCAGCCCCCCTCTGCTTGCATGGGAGTTTTTTTTTTGTTTTTTTTTACCCACTTTTCTTCCCAATGCAGTTCTGCTCTCGCCGCAACTGGCCCGCCTCCATAGCTGAGATTACCAACCAACATCTACTCAGAGATTAATTAAATCAATGCATCTCTATAGGGAATATTCAGCGCCTGCATGCAGTGCATGGAGACACTGAATGTAGGAGCTGCACACTGTGCAGCACTAAGATAGGAGACACCTTAGTGGCGGTTTGAGTGACTGTCACTAGAGGTATTACTAGGCAGCAATGTAAACACTGCCTTTTCTCTAAAACAGAAAGGCAGAGTTTACCTTGAAAAGCCTGCAGGGACAGACTATATACACCAGAGCTATATTAAGCTGTAGTGGTTCTGGTGACTATAGTGTTCCTTTAACACTGGCTCCTAACTTTTTTAGCCGGCTCCTAGATTGAAAGCAAATTTGTCAAGCCCTGCTCTAACACATCAAGTGTCAAGACAACAGACAAGGACTGTGAAAGGGGACTTTACCCTAGATTTATTAGAAAAAAAGACAATAAAGAACCCCCCTGTTTCCCCCCCAATCCAGAGAATGTCCCACAATAGGACACTAGTGCTTAGTATTCTAATTAGCCTTTTTTGAAGATGAAGATAAAGTACAAAGTAATTTCATTATGTTACCAGTGTAACTACCGTCCTACCTACAAACATAAACGAAATATCCTTCTAAAACAAAATCACTGAGGCATTGGTTCATATTAAAGTCTGATAATGATACACATTTTGAAGGGTGTTTAGTTTAATTATTTGTAGGCAGGATAGTGGTTACATCATTAAAATACAAAGTAACTTCATTATGTTATCTCCCTCTCCAACTTCATAAAAGGCTAATTAGAATACCAAGCAGGAGTGTCCTATTGTGGGTTCCTTTCTTTTAACTCTGCAGACAGTCAGAGAAACAATAAACGTGTAATAATATCTGTGATCTATCTCTCTGGGTGTCCTCTCCTTCTAATGCAGGTTCATTAGTATTTTAGATTATTCAGTACTGTCAGTGGTTGAGCTGTGTACATACATTAATAAGGAATGAGGGGGCGTGGCTAGGCAGGCAGACTTATTGTGCAGTATTCTGCAAAACAATTGTTTAGTTTATCCAAAACATACAGCATATTAATCAGGCCAAACCCTGTCAAATGCATTAGTTGTATTGGTGCTCAGTGTTGGTTTTAAGTGATTTTGGTGTTTAGAAGCAGACTTGACACTTTGCACAAAATATAGTTACAGTAATTCCATTGGTCCAACCACTCCTAGTCTAATAGAACACCTTTTTCTATGTATGTTCACATGTTTAAACGTTACCAATCCGTCATGTAGAGTTTGTTTTGCAGATTCCTAATCTCCACTTTTGACATTCACAGGGTTATTTACTAAAGGGAGAATTGCCAGGAATTTAAAATGTATTTAAATTTTAAGGTTAAAGTAGCGTAATTGGTCGCCTAGCATAGCTGACTGAGATAATTGTTTCCACTTTGGCTTCCTTGGCCTTATGTCTGATGTTCTCTTTGTTCTGATGGAGCAGCAAAAACAGAAATGGCGCATATTAGATGGATGTTTCTGGTACCCAAACATCAGCTTAAACTAGATGAAGGGTGTAACAGGAATGCTTTATTCAGGCTAACCGCCTGCATTTTATGCAGTCAGCAATGCAGAGGGTTTCAGTTAACATATTCCAGGGGCATTCCTCATTGGAACTGAGAGGGCACAGGGACAAAATACATTCTGTAAGTCTATTGGCTCTCAGGTCCAGGACACTCCTACATACAGTAATAGCATTTTCCCTAGTACTGGGGAGATAATTGAGTCAAGCAATTTACTGAACTCAACTATCTCCCAACACAAAAAACACATATTTTGGTAAAACTTAGAAAGTACCCCAAACGCCATGGGAACCCCACAAAAGATATATTTCCTGATAGCCCCGGTCTGGGGGACCAACATATGTAAAAATCAGATTGGTTCAGGGGTTCAAAAGTTACATGGAGGTCTTAATGTGACCGACCGCACACGATGCTCCTGCCCAGAAATAGTTACATGAAATTGGGCTGTGCGGTCGGTCTATTTCAACAAGAATAAAAAACAAAATAATCCACCAACGGTTCCCCTGGCTCATAGGTAGTGTTTGTTCCCCTAGTTTGTGGGAACAAACCTACCGAATAGCGCTCTCCTGGCTGGTCGGGGAAAGGGAAGCAAGCATTAGTGCAGTTTGACCGGTGTTCGGGAAGTAGAGTGTCCGATTTTGGTTCCAGACACTCAACGACCAAGTATTGCTGCCTCCTTTTGTGTAAACAAGATGGCCACCGTTTTCTCTTACACGTGGCGTTCGGCTTACCACGTGGCCACACAGGGAGAGCATTAAATTGGCAGTTGTCTTTGAGGTAAATGAGCCAGAGGGTGGTCGGTGTTCGGTAGTTTTATCTACAGAACATAAAAAAACGAAAGTACCCAAATAACTGGGGTATTTCCTTCACACACTAAATGTAGCATAATCCTCAATTTACTTTGAACTCCTCACAATTCTCACTTTGGTAAATGATCATCCCATGGATTTGATATTCATTAACACGACTTTTTCTTTGGTAAAAGGTGGAAGAAGGGATATTATCTTTCAGCTGTCTCTTAAATGGGCCTGATATAAGACTTCATTCTTCTGTTGTGGCTAATCAAATGACATGTGTATTAGAAGCATTCCATGTCATATTTTAAAATGCTGGTTCTTAGGAACGAAGCATTGCTTTTACACCATGTAATTCACATTCCCTACAGTCCTGCTTCTGGAGTAAAATTACACATGGCTGTTTCCTTGTTTCTGTCTCCCATATGCCATTTGTCAGCTGTGTGAACACTGTTTGCCTTAAATGCCTGCATTGTGTGTACATTTCTCTACGGGTAATATGGTGCTGACTGTCTCTGTCATTTTAGCTATCAGATCCTGGGAGGTTGTGGCACCAGCCTGCAGCAGGACTTTTATTCTATTCCAAACCTGGTCCCTCATTTGTTGAACTCTGCGTTTACCAACCTGGATAACGTGCCTGACTTCCGTCTGCGCGTCATGCTGCATATCCTTCTTGAACCTCCAATGCACGGAGGCAGAGATTTGTGCCTGTCAGAGGAAGTAGGGTAGTCACACTGTGTGCACCTGAGAGTGAGTGGCTCTCTGGCCATAGAGTAACCTCTACTTTTAAGTGACCTGGTGGTGGGAGTGTAGTCACCGTGTGTATCTGCTAGTGGTGGGAGTGTGACTACCGTGTGTGTCTCTGTGCTAGTGTTGGGAGTGTAACCGCTGTGTGTGTGTGCTTGCTGGTGGTGGGAGTATGACCATGTGGGTGTGTCTGCTGGTTGTGGGAGTATGACCACAGTCTGTGTGCGTGTCTGCTGGTGGTGGGGGTGTGACCACGGTGTGTGTGTGTGTCTGCTGGTGGTGGGAGTGTGACCACTGTGTGTGTGTCTCTGCTGGTTGTAGGAGTGTGACCACAGTCTGTGTGCGTGTCTGCTGGTGGTGGGGGTGTGACCACGGTGTGTCTGTCTCTGCTTGTGGTGGGAGTGTGACCACCATGTGTGCGTGTCTACTGGTGGTGGGAGTGTGACCACCATGTGTGCGTGTCTACTGGTGGTGGGAGTGTGACCACCATGTGTGCGTGTCTACTGGTGGTGGGAGTGTGACCACCATGTGTGTGTGTCTGCTGGTGGTGGGAGTGTGACCACTGTGTGTGTGTGTCTCTGCTGGTTGTGGGAGTGTGACCACAATGTGTGTGTGTGTCTGCTTGTGGTGGGAGTGTGACCATAGTGTGTGCGTGTCTACTGGTGGTGGGAGTGTGACCAATGCGTATGTCTGTCTCTGCTGGTGGTGAGGTGAGACCACTGTGTGTCTGCTGGTGGTGGGAGTGTGACCACAGTGTGTCTACTGGTGGTGGGAGTGTGACCACAGTGTGTCTACTGGTGGTGGGAGTGTGACCACAGTGTGTCTACTGGTGGTGGGAGTGTGACCACAGTGTGTCTACTGGTGGTGGGAGTGTGACCACAGTGTGTCTACTTGTGGTGGGAGTGTGACCACAGTGTGTCTACTGGTGGTGGGAGTGTGACCACAGTGTGTCTACTGGTGGTGGGAGTGTGACCACAGTGTGTCTACTGGTGGTGGGAGTGTGACCACAGTGTGTCTACTGGTGGTGGGAGTGTGACCACAGTGTGTCTACTGGTGGTGGGAGTGTGACCACAGTGTGTCTACTGGTGGTGGGAGTGTGACCACAGTGTGTCTACTGGTGGTGGGAGTGTGACCACAGTGTGTCTACTGGTGGTGGGAGTGTGACCACAGTGTGTCTACCGGTGGTGGGAGTGTGACCACAGTGTGTCTACCGGTGGTGGGAGTGTGACCACAGTGTGTCTACCGGTGGTGGGAGTGTGACCACAGTGTGTCTACCGGTGGTGGGAGTGTGACCACAGTGTGTCTACCGGTGGTGGGAGTGTGACCAAAGTGTGTCTACCGGTGGTGGGAGTGTGACCACAGTGTGTCTACCGGTGGTGGGAGTGTGACCACAGTGTGTCTACCGGTGGTGGGAGTGTGACCACAGTGTGTCTACCGGTGGTGGGAGTGTGACCACAGTGTGTCTACCGGTGGTGGGAGTGTGACCACAGTGTGTCTACCGGTGGTGGGAGTGTGACCACCGTGTGTCTACCGGTGGTGGGAGTGTGACCACCGTGTGTCTACCGGTGGTGGGAGTGTGACCACCGTGTGTCTACCGGTGGTGGGAGTGTGACCACCGTGTGTCTACCGGTGGTGGGAGTGTGACCACCGTGTGTCTGCTGGTGGCGGGAGTGTCTGCTTGTCGTGGTAGTGTATGTCTCTGCTGGTGGTGAGAGTGTGACCACCATGTGTGTGTCGGCTGGTGGTGAGTGTGACCACCATGTGTGTGTCGGCTGGTGGTGAGACTGTGATCACTGTGTGTGTCTGTCTGCTTGTGGTGGGAGCGTGACCACCATGTGTGTGTCTCTACTGGTGGTGGGAGTGTGACCAGTGCGTGTGTGTGTGTGTGTCTGCTGGTGGGAGGAATGTGACCACCGTGTGTCTCTCTCTGCTGGTGGTGGGAGTGTGACCACAGTGCGTGTGTCTGCTGGTGGTGGGAGTGTGACCACAGTGCGTGTGTCTGCTGGTGGTGGGAGTGTGACCACAGTGCGTGTGTCTGCTGGTGGTGGGAGTGTGACCACAGTGCGTGTGTCGGCTGGTGGTGAGACTGTGATCACTGTGTGTGACCACTGTGTGTGTCTGTCTGCTGGTTTTGGGAGTGTGACCACCATGTGTCTCTCTGCTGGTTGTGGGAGGTTGACCACAGTGTGTGTGTCTGCTTGTGGTGGGAGCGTGACCGCCGTGTGTGTCTCTACTGGTGGTGGGAGTGTGACCAGTGCGTGTGTGTGTGTGTGTGTCTGCTGGTGGGAGGAATGTGACCACCGTGTGTCTCTCTCTGCTGGTGGTGGGAGTGTGACCACAGTGCGTGTGTCTGCTGGTGGTGGGAGTGTGACCACAGTGCGTGTGTCTGCTGATGGTGGGAGTGTGACCACAGTGCGTGTGTCTGCTGGTGGTGGGAGTGTGACCACAGTGCGTGTGTCTGCTGGTGGTGGGAGTGTGACCACAGTGCGTGTGTCTGCTGGTGGTGGGAGTGTGACCACAGTGCGTGTGTCTGCTGGTGGTGGGAGTGTGACCACAGTGCGTGTGTCTGCTGGTGGTGGGAGTGTGACCACAGTGCGTGTGTCTGCTGGTGGTGGGAGTGTGACCACAGTGCGTGTGTCTGCTGGTGGTGGGAGTGTGACCACAGTGCGTGTGTCTGCTGGTGGTGAGAGTGTGACCACAGTGCGTGTGTCTGCTGGTGGTGGGAGTGTGACCACAGTGCGTGTGTCTGCTTGTGGTGGGAGTGTAACCACAGTGCGTGTGTCTGCCGGCGGTGGGAGTGTGACCACATTGTGTCTGTCTTTGCTGGTGGTGGTCATGTGACCACTATGTGTGTGTGTGTGTCTGCTGGTGGTGTGACTACTGTGCGCGTGTTATTAGCGAGAGTGTGACTGTTGTGTGTGTGTGTGTAAGTTTGCTGCTGGGAGAGAGACCACCCCACCACCCAAGGTTGGTGAGAAAGCATCTGCTAGAATTGAAACGATTATAGAGTGTACTCAAACCTGTATGATGTCTCCTTAACTTGCTTATGTACGACGGTTTGTGAAGCCTTTTATCCTCTCCTGTCCGCCTGAAAGATATGGGAGTATAGTGATCCCCATCCTGGGACCTCTCCTAAATTACATGCAGCAGGTATGAAATTGCTTTGTTTACTTTCCCGCGATGTCTGAGAATGTTAGTGTCACACACTGCCATATGCCGAGTATGCCCTGAACGCTATATTACTACAGAGGCAATGCTATAGGATTTCTGGAGAGTGCAATGGATGGCACCAATGATTCCTCTTGTGTAGAAATCAATTGGCGTGGACTATATGACCCATGGTGGCACGAAGAGGGTTCATTTTATTTTATACTTCACAAAGTATCAAAATGTAATAGGATACTCTGTATATATCAATATATAGGATTTGGTTTGGATGTGTTTACATTTTACAGATTTAGCAGGTATCGGGGCTTTGACAGGGGGCTAGCTGTGTGTGTGTGTGTGTGTGTGTTGCTGTGTTGAAGGCTAAATAACCTGTACTGCTTTGTCTGGTTGAATTCCCCTCTTTCTTTGTCTTTAATTTGTTTCTTGTTTTATAACTTGCATTATTGTTGTGGTCTTTAAGTTCATACAAAGGCTAATTCCTCCTTGCTGGGAAACATACCGAATGATGGGTGTTTATTTGGGTTATAAATAAAGTATTGTAATCTTAATATTTTATTTTAAAATATTCAAATTACATTATGCCCTTCTCTTTGGAAAATAAACATCACAGTCTTTGCTCAGTTGAAAAAGAAATGAATGTGCCTCTGTTTGTGTGGTCTCTTGATTTGTTTGTTTTACTATTTGCCAGCCATGTATATGTGTAGTAAATCAGTTCATGGACACAAAAAAGGATCATTTCAATCTGGGGGTCAGTCTCTGCTGTATTTTTCTTATGCTTATTTTACTCTTGAGTCAATGTGCTGTAGGCGAGGTCTGCTATAGTGTTGGATCCATTCACAATGCATTTTCATTGTACCTCAGGGGACAAGTGATTGGTTTATCGGTTGGGCGATTTTCCATATGTACCTCTCGTAGGTTATTGATAATCATTCACATGTCTGCTCTCTATCCATTCTTGTCTTACAGAGATTGTCACAAAAATGGTTGTTTGTCAACCAGCAGGACATCGTGAGGTGAGTTTTCCATTTACTAAATTTGCTAAGGATTTGATTACAAATAAGGAATTGGTTGGTAGGAGGATGGGGATGGGGATGGGCAGCCGAGGGTGTGAGGAATGGGCGGCCTGGGGCTGTGTGAGGAATGGGCGGCTGGGGGCTGTGTGAGGAATGGGCGGCTGGGGGCTGTGTGAGGAATGGGCGGCTGGGGGCTGTGTGAGGAATGGGTGGCCGGGGGCTGTGTGAGGAATGGGCGGCCGGGGGCTGTGTGAGGAATGGGCGGCCGGGGGCTGTGTGAGGAATGGGCGGCCTGGGGCTATGTGAGGAATGGGCGGCCGGGGGCTGTGTGAGGAATGGGCGGCCGGGGGCTGTGTGAGGAATGGGCGGCCGAGGGGTGTGTGAGGAATGGGCGGCCGAGGGGTGTGTGAGGAATGGGCGGCCGAGGGGTGTGTGAGGAATGGGCGGCCGAGGGGTGTGTGAGGAATGGGCGGCCGAGGGGTGTGTGAGGAATGGGCGGCCGAGGGGAGTGTGAGGAATGGGCGGCCGAGGGGTGTGTGAGGAATGGGCGGCCGAGGGGTGTGTGAGGAATGGGCGGCCGAGGGGTGTGTGGGGAATGGGCGCCCCCCCAAAAAGTAACAAGCCACTCCTTTCAGTTATGAAGTTGTGTAAAAATTTGTTTTATACCCATTCCACCTTTATCAAAGCAATGTTTTCCACTCATCACATTCTACAAACTTCTCCTGTTCTCTTGGTCCCACAGTGAGGAGGACGAGTGTAAGGAAGAGAGTGTTGAGATACTCGAGGACCTGCTTTTGCGGCTGCTTAGTCGAGAGGTGATGGATCTGATCAGTAAGTAACAAAGGGAAAGCTCTGTAGTCTGCTCTCTTACACTGCATGTTAAAAGTACAATAAATCCTCTGCATTCTCACACTGCATGTTAAAGGGACAATAAAGCCTCTGCATTCTCACACTGCATGTTAAAAGGACAATAAAGCCTCTGCACTCTCACACTGCATGTTAAAAGGACAGTAAAGCCTCTGCACTCTCACACTGCATGTTAAAAGGACAGTAAAGCCTCTGCATTCTCACACTGCATGTTAAAAGGACAATAAAGCCTCTGCACTCTCACACTGCATGTTAAAAGGACAGTAAAGCCTCTGCACTCTCACACTGCATGTTAAAAGGACAGTAAAGCCTCTGCATTCTCACACTGCATGTTACAAGGACAGTAAAGCCTCTGCACTCTCACACTGCGTGTTAAAAGGACAGTAAAGCCTCTGCACTCTCACACTGCATGTTAAAAGTACAATAAAGCATCTGCATTCTCACACTGCATGTTAAAAGGACAGTAAAGCCTCTGCATTCTCACACTGCATGTTAAAAGGACAGTAAAGCCTCTGCACTCTCACACTGCATGTTAAAGGGACAGTAAAGCCTCTGCACTCTCACACTGCATGTTAAAAGGACAGTAAAGCCTCTGCACTCTCACACTGCATGTTAAAAGGACAGTAAAGCCTCTGCACTCTCACACTGCATGTTAAAAGGACAGTAAAGCCTCTGCACTCTCACACTGCATGTTAAAAGGACAGTAAAGCCTCTGCACTCTCACACTGCATGTTAAAAGGACAGTAAAGCCTCTGCACTCTCACACTGCATGTTAAAGGGACAGTAAAGCCTCTGCACTCTCACACTGCATGTTAAAGGGACAGTAAAGCCTCTGCACTCTCACACTGCATGTTAAAAGGACAGTAAAGCCTCTGCACTCTCACACTGCATGTTAAAGGGACAGTAAAGCCTCTGCACTCTCACACTGCATGTTAAAAGGACAGTAAAGCCTCTGCACTCTCACACTGCATGTTAAAAGGACAGTAAAGCCTCTGCACTCTCACACTGCATGTTAAAAGGACAGTAAAGCCTCTGCACTCTCACACTGCATGTTAAAAGGACAGTAAAGCCTCTGCACTCTCACACTGCATGTTAAAGGGACAGTAAAGCCTCTGCACTCTCACACTGCATGTTAAAAGGACAGTAAAGCCTCTGCACTCTCACACTGCATGTTAAAGGGACAGTAAAGCCTCTGCACTCTCACACTGCATGTTAAAAGGACAGTAAAGCCTCTGCACTCTCACACTGCATGTTAAAAGGACAGTAAAGCCTCTGCATTCTCACACTGCATGTTAAAGGGACAGTAAAGCCTCTGCACTCTCACACTGCATGTTAAAAGGACAGTAAAGCCTCTGCACTCTCACACTGCATGTTAAAGGGACAGTAAAGCCTCTGCACTCTCACACTGCATGTTAAAAGGACAGTAAAGCCTCTGCACTCTCACACTGCATGTTAAAAGGACAGTAAAGCCTCTGCACTCTCACACTGCATGTTAAAAGGACAGTAAAGCCTCTGCACTCTCACACCGCATGTTAAAAGGACAGTAAAGCCTGTGCACTCTCACACTGCATGTTAAAGGGACAGTAAAGCCTCTGCACTCTCACACTGCATGTTAAAAGGACAGTAAAGCCTCTGCACTCTCACACTGCATGTTAAAGGGACAGTAAAGCCTCTGCACTCTCACACTGCATGTTAAAAGGACAGTAAAGCCTCTGCACTCTCACACTGCATGTTAAAAGGACAGTAAAGCCTCTGCATTCTCACACTGCATGTTAAAAGGACAGTAAAGCCTCTGCACTCTCACACTGCATGTTAAAGGGACAGTAAAGCCTCTGCACTCTCACACTGCATGTTAAAAGGACAGTAAAGCCTCTGCACTCTCACACTGCATGTTAAAAGGACAGTAAAGCCTCTGCACTCTCACACTGCATGTTAAAAGGACAGTAAAGCCTCTGCATTCTCACACTGCATGTTAAAAGGACAATAAAGCCTCTGCACTCTCACACTGCATGTTAAAAGGACAGTAAAGCATCTGCATTCTCACACTGCATGTTAAAGGGACAGTAAAGCCTCTGCACTCTCACACTGCATGTTAAAAGGACAATAAAGCCTCTGCACTCTCACACTGCATATTAAAGGGACAGTAAAGCCTCTGCACACTCATGTTGCATGTTAAAGGGACAGTAAAGCCTCTGCATTCTCACACTGCATGTTAAAGGGACAGTAAAGCCTCTGCACTCTCACACTGCATGTTAAAAGGACAATAAAGCCTCTGCATTCTCACACTGCATGTTAAAAGGACAATAAAGCCTCTGCACTCTCACACTGCATGTTAAAGGGACAGTAAAGCCTCTGCACTCTCACACTGCATGTTAAAAGGACAGTAAAGCCTCTGCATTCTCACACTGCATGTTAAAAGGACAATAAAGCCTCTGCACTCTCACACTGCATATTAAAGGGACAGTAAAGCCTCTGCACACTCATGTTGCATGTTAAAGGGACAGTAAAGCCTCTGCACACTCACACTGCATGTTAAAGGGACAGTAAAGCCTCTGCATTCTCACACTGCATGTTAAAGGGACAGTAAAGCCTCTGCACTCTCACACTGCATGTTAAAGGGACAGTAAAGCCTCTGCACTCTCACACTGCATGTTACAGGGACAGTAAAGCCTCTGCACTCTCACACTGCATGTTAAAAGGACAATAAAGCCTCTGCACTCTCACACTGCATGTTAAAGGGACAGTAAAGCCTCTGCACTCTCACACTGCATGTTAAAAGGACAGTAAAGCCTCTGCACTCTCACACTGCATGTTAAAGGGACAGTAAAGCCTCTGCACTCTCACACTGCATGTTAAAAGGACAGTAAAGCCTCTGCACTCTCACACTGCATGTTAAAAGGACAGTAAAGCCTCTGCATTCTCACACTGCATGTTAAAGGGACAGTAAAGCCTCTGCACTCTCACACTGCATGTTAAAAGGACAGTAAAGCCTCTGCACTCTCACACTGCATGTTAAAGGGACAGTAAAGCCTCTGCACTCTCACACTGCATGTTAAAAGGACAGTAAAGCCTCTGCACTCTCACACTGCATGTTAAAAGGACAGTAAAGCCTCTGCACTCTCACACTGCATGTTAAAAGGACAGTAAAGCCTCTGCACTCTCACACCGCATGTTAAAAGGACAGTAAAGCCTCTGCACTCTCACACTGCATGTTAAAGGGACAGTAAAGCCTCTGCACTCTCACACTGCATGTTAAAAGGACAGTAAAGCCTCTGCACTCTCACACTGCATGTTAAAGGGACAGTAAAGCCTCTGCACTCTCACACTGCATGTTAAAAGGACAGTAAAGCCTCTGCACTCTCACACTGCATGTTAAAAGGACAGTAAAGCCTCTGCATTCTCACACTGCATGTTAAAAGGACAGTAAAGCCTCTGCACTCTCACACTGCATGTTAAAGGGACAGTAAAGCCTCTGCACTCTCACACTGCATGTTAAAAGGACAGTAAAGCCTCTGCACTCTCACACTGCATGTTAAAAGGACAGTAAAGCCTCTGCACTCTCACACTGCATGTTAAAAGGACAGTAAAGCCTCTGCATTCTCACACTGCATGTTAAAAGGACAATGAAGCCTCTGCACTCTCACACTGCATGTTAAAAGGACAGTAAAGCATCTGCATTCTCACACTGCATGTTAAAGGGACAGTAAAGCCTCTGCATTCTCACACTGCATGTTAAAAGGACAGTAAAGCCTCTGCACTCTCACACTGCATGTTAAAGGGACAGTAAAGCCTCTGCACTCTCACACTGCATGTTAAAAGGACAGTAAAGCCTCTGCACTCTCACACTGCATGTTAAAAGGACAGTAAAGCCTCTGCACTCTCACACTGCATGTTAAAAGGACAGTAAAGCCTCTGCATTCTCACACTGCATGTTAAAAGGACAATAAAGCCTCTGCACTCTCACACTGCATGTTAAAAGGACAGTAAAGCATCTGCATTCTCACACTGCATGTTAAAGGGACAGTAAAGCCTCTGCACTCTCACACTGCATGTTAAAAGGACAATAAAGCCTCTGCACTCTCACACTGCATATTAAAGGGACAGTAAAGCCTCTGCACACTCATGTTGCATGTTAAAGGGACAGTAAAGCCTCTGCATTCTCACACTGCATGTTAAAGGGACAGTAAAGCCTCTGCACTCTCACACTGCATGTTAAAAGGACAATAAAGCCTCTGCATTCTCACACTGCATGTTAAAAGGACAATAAAGCCTCTGCACTCTCACACTGCATGTTAAAGGGACAGTAAAGCCTCTGCACTCTCACACTGCATGTTAAAAGGACAGTAAAGCCTCTGCATTCTCACACTGCATGTTAAAGGGACAGTAAAGCCTCTGCACTCTCACACTGCATGTTAAAAGGACAATAAAGCCTCTGCACTCTCACACTGCATATTAAAGGGACAGTAAAGCCTCTGCACACTCATGTTGCATGTTAAAGGGACAGTAAAGCCTCTGCACACTCACACTGCATGTTAAAGGGACAGTAAAGCCTCTGCATTCTCACACTGCATGTTAAAGGGACAGTAAAGCCTCTGCACTCTCACACTGCATGTTAAAGGGACAGTAAAGCCTCTGCACTCTCACACTGCATGTTACAGGGACAGTAAAGCCTCTGCACTCTCACACTGCATGTTAAAAGGACAATAAAGCCTCTGCACTCTCACACTGCATGTTAAAGGGACAGTAAAGCCTCTGCACTCTCACACTGCATGTTAAAAGGACAGTAAAGCCTCTGCACTCTCACACTGCATGTTAAAGGGACAGTAAAGCCTCTGCACTCTCACACTGCATGTTAAAAGGACAGTAAAGCCTCTGCACTCTCACACTGCATGTTAAAAGGACAGTAAAGCCTCTGCATTCTCACACTGCATGTTAAAGGGACAGTAAAGCCTCTGCACTCTCACACTGCATGTTAAAAGGACAGTAAAGCCTCTGCACTCTCACACTGCATGTTAAAGGGACAGTAAAGCCTCTGCACTCTCACACTGCATGTTAAAAGGACAGTAAAGCCTCTGCACTCTCACACTGCATGTTAAAAGGACAGTAAAGCCTCTGCACTCTCACACTGCATGTTAAAAGGACAGTAAAGCCTCTGCACTCTCACACCGCATGTTAAAAGGACAGTAAAGCCTCTGCACTCTCACACTGCATGTTAAAGGGACAGTAAAGCCTCTGCACTCTCACACTGCATGTTAAAAGGACAGTAAAGCCTCTGCACTCTCACACTGCATGTTAAAGGGACAGTAAAGCCTCTGCACTCTCACACTGCATGTTAAAAGGACAGTAAAGCCTCTGCACTCTCACACTGCATGTTAAAAGGACAGTAAAGCCTCTGCATTCTCACACTGCATGTTAAAAGGACAGTAAAGCCTCTGCACTCTCACACTGCATGTTAAAGGGACAGTAAAGCCTCTGCACTCTCACACTGCATGTTAAAAGGACAGTAAAGCCTCTGCACTCTCACACTGCATGTTAAAAGGACAGTAAAGCCTCTGCACTCTCACACTGCATGTTAAAAGGACAGTAAAGCCTCTGCATTCTCACACTGCATGTTAAAAGGACAATAAAGCCTCTGCACTCTCACACTGCATGTTAAAAGGACAGTAAAGCATCTGCATTCTCACACTGCATGTTAAAGGGACAGTAAAGCCTCTGCACTCTCACACTGCATGTTAAAAGGACAATAAAGCCTCTGCACTCTCACACTGCATATTAAAGGGACAGTAAAGCCTCTGCACACTCATGTTGCATGTTAAAGGGACAGTAAAGCCTCTGCATTCTCACACTGCATGTTAAAGGGACAGTAAAGCCTCTGCACTCTCACACTGCATGTTAAAAGGACAATAAAGCCTCTGCATTCTCACACTGCATGTTAAAAGGACAATAAAGCCTCTGCACTCTCACACTGCATGTTAAAGGGACAGTAAAGCCTCTGCACTCTCACACTGCATGTTAAAAGGACAGTAAAGCCTCTGCATTCTCACACTGCATGTTAAAGGGACAGTAAAGCCTCTGCACTCTCACACTGCATGTTAAAAGGACAATAAAGCCTCTGCACTCTCACACTGCATATTAAAGGGACAGTAAAGCCTCTGCACACTCATGTTGCATGTTAAAGGGACAGTAAAGCCTCTGCATTCTCACACTGCATGTTAAAGGGACAGTAAAGCCTCTGCACTCTCACACTGCATGTTAAAAGGACAATAAAGCCTCTGCACTCTCACACTGCATGTTAAATGGACAGTAAAGCCTCTGCACTCTCACACTGCATGTTACAGGGACAGTAAAGCCTCTGCACTCTCACACTGCATGTTAAAAGGACAATAAAGCCTCTGCACTCTCACACTGCATGTTAAAGGGACAGTAAAGCCTCTGCACACTGCATGTTAAAGGGCAGTAAAGCATCTGCACTCTCACACTGCATGTTAAAATGACAGTAAAGCCTCTGCACTCTCACACTGCATGTTAAAGGGCAGTAAAGCATCTGCACTCTCACACTGCATGTTAAAAGGACAGTAAAGCCTCTGCACTCTCACACTGCATGTTAAAAGGACAGTAAAGCCTCTGCACTCTCACACTGCATGTTAAAGGGACAGTAAAGCCTCTGCACTCTCACACTGCATGTTAAAGGGACAGTAAAGCCTCTGCACACTCACGCTGCATGTTAAAGGGACAGTAAAGCCTCTGCACTCTCACACTGCATGTTAAAGAGACAGTAAAGCCTCTGCACACTCACGCTGCATGTTAAAAGGACAGTAAAGTCACACTCACACTGCATGTTAAAGAGACAGTAAAGCCTCTGCACACTCACACTGCATGTTAAAGGGACAGTAAAGCCTCTGCACACTCACGCTGCATGTTAAAAGGACAGTAAAGTCACACTCACACTGCATGTCAAAGAGACAGTAAAGCCTCTGCACTCTCACACTGCATGTCAAAGAGACAGTAAAGCCTCTGCACTCTCACACTGCATGTCAAAGAGACAGTAAAGCCTCTGCACTCTCACACTGCATGTCAAAGAGACAGTAAAGCCTCTGCAAACTCACGCTTCATGTTAAAGGGACAGTAAAGCCTCTGCACACTCACGCTGCATGTTAAAAGGACAGTAAAGCCACAATCACACTGCATGTCAAAGAGACAGTAAAGCCTCTGCACACTCACACTGCATGTTAAAGGGACAGTAAAGCCTCTGCACTCTCACACTGCATGTTAAAGGGACAGTAAAGCCTCTGCACACTCACACTGCATGTTAAAGGGACAGTAAAGCCTCTGCACACTCACGCTGCCTGGAAAGAGATGGCCGCAGGATGCACTGTAGAAAGAAAACACGCCAGTTAAGGCAGTGTTATAATCTCGGCAATGTTCTGCTTGGAGACCTTGGGTCCTATCATTCATGTGCATGTTAGTTTGACACGTACCACCTACCTAGAGATTGTTGCAGACCACGTACACCCCTTTATGTCAATGGTGTTCCTTGGTGGCAGTGACCTCTTTCAGCAGGATATGGCACCCTTCCACACTGCAAAAATTGTTCAGTAATGGTTTGAGGAATATGACAAAGTTCCAGCTGTTACCTTGACCTACAAATTCCCCAGGTCTCAATCTGATTCAGCATCTATGAGATGTGCTGGAACAACATATCCAATCCGTTGGGCTCCCACCTCGCAATCTGCAAGACTTAAAGGATCTGCTGCTAATGTCTTGGTGCCAGATACCACAGGACACATTCAGAGATCTTGTGGAGTCCATGCCTTGATGCATCAGAGCTGGTTTGGCAGCACAAGGGGGACCTACACGATATTAGGCAGGGGGTTTTAATGTTGTGTCTGATCAGTGTAGATTACATAGCTGTTCGCTCTTTCACTACCTAACTAACTTATTCCTTCATGATCTGCCTTTGCTGCGTCCTCATTGTTTAACTCTTCAGTTCCTAGTGACTTTCCCTCCACTGTCACTACTGCATATCTACACTAAGCTCAGCTCCTCCTTACCAAAACGTAATATCATGTCTCTGCAGTTGCTTGCTGTGTAGCGAAGAAGAATCAAAGCCCTTCCAATGCAGGAGCTGATGGGTTAATCAGTGCCACCCAGGTGGAGGTTGAAGGTAAGCCTTAACCATTTAAACAGATCTTGCACTGACATTACAAATTAGTATACCCTTCTTTGCCTGTGTAGTCCATGACATCATGTGATCGGTCATAGATCCCCCTCCCCAGAAACAGTGACATGTTATCGCTCACAGATCCCCTCCTCGGACACAGTGACGTGATCGCTCACAGATCCCCCGGACACAGTGACATGTGATCACTCACAGATCCCCTCCCCAAACACAGTGACATGTGATTGCTCACAGATCCCCTCCCCAAACACAGTGACGTAATCGCTCACAGATCCCCTCCCCGGACACAGTGACATGTGATCGCTCACAGATCCCCTCCCCGGACACAGTGACATGTGATGACTCACAGATCCCCTCCCCAAACACAGTGACGTCATGTGATCGCTCACAGATCTCTTCCCCAAACACAGTGACATGTGATCGCTCACAGATCCCCTCCCCGGGCACAGTGACATGTGATCGCTCACAGATCCCCTCCCCAGACACAGTGACATGTGATCGCTCACAGATCCCCTCCCCAGACACAGTGACATGTGATCGCTCACAGATCCCCTCCCCAAACACAGTGACTTAATCGCTCACAGATCCCCTCCCCGGACACAGTGACATGTGATCGCTCACAGATCCCCTCCCCAAACACAGTGACGTCATGTGATCGCTCACAGATCCCCTCCCCAGACACAGTGACATGTGATCGCTCACAGATCCCCTCCCCGGACACAGTGACATGTGATCGCTCACAGATCCCCTCCCCAGACACAGTGACATGTGATCGCTCACAGATCCCCTCCCCGGACACAGTGACATGTGATCGCTCACAGATCCCCTCCCCGGACACAGTGACATGTGATCGCTCACAGATCCCTTCCCCAAACACAGTGACATGTGATCGCTCACAGATCCCCTCCCCAGACACAGAGACATGTGATCGCTCACAGATCCCCTCCCCAGACACAGTGACATGTGATCGCTCACAGATCCCCTCCCCAGACACAGTGACATGTGATCGCTCACAGATCCCCTCCCCAGACACAGTGACATGTGATCGCTCACAGATCCCCTCCCCAAACACAGTGACATGTGATCGCTCACAGATCCCTTCCCCAAACACAGTGACATGTGATCGCTCACAGATCCCTTCCCCAAACAGTGACATGTGATCGCTCACAGATCCCTTCCCCAAACACAGTGACATGTGATCGCTCACAGATCCCCTCCCAGGACACAGTGACATGTGATCGCTCACAGATCCCCTCCCAGGACACAGTGACATGTGATCGCTCACAGATCCCCTCCCAGGACACAGTGACATGTGATCGCTCACAGATCCCCTCCCGGACACAGTGACACGTGATCGCTCACAGATCCCCTCCCCGGACACAGTGACACGTGATCGCTCACAGATCCCCTCCCCAGACACAGTGACACGTGATCGCTCACACATCCCCTCCCCAGACACAGTGACACGTGATCGCTCACACATCCCCTCCCCAGACACAGTGACATGTGATCGCTCACAGATCCCCTCCCCAGACACAGTGACATGTGATCGCTCACAGATCCCCTCCCCAGACACAGTGACATTTGATCGCTCACAGATCCCCTCCCCGGACACAGTGACATGTGATCGCTCACAGATCCCTTCCCCAGACACAGTGACGTCAGGTGATCGCTCACAGATCCCCTCCCCGGACACAGTGACGTCAGGTGATCGCTCACAGATCCCCTCCCCGGACACAGTGACGTGTGATCGCTCACAGATCCCCTCCCCGGACACAGTGACATGTGATCGCTCACAGATCCCCTCCCCGGACACAGTGACATGTGATCGCTCACAGATCCCCTCCCCAGACACAGTGACATGTGATCGCTCACAGATCCCCTCCCCAGACACAATGACATGTGATCGCTCACAGATCCCCTCCCCAGACACAGTGACATGTGATCGCTCACAGATCCCCTCCCCAGACACAGTGACATGTGATCGCTCACAGATCCCCTCCCCGGACACAGTGACATGTGATCGCTCACAGATCCCCTCCCCAGACACAGTGACATGTGATCGCTCACAGATCCCCTCCCCAGACACAGTGACATGTGATCGCTCACAGATCCCCTCCCCAGACACAGTGACATGTGATCGCTCACAGATCCCTTCCCCAAACACAGTGACATGTGATCGCTCACAGATCCCTTCCCTAAACACAGTGACATGTGATCGCTCACAGATCCCTTCCCCAAACACAGTGACATGTGATCGCTCACAGATCCCCTCCCCAAACACAGTGACATGTGATCGCTCACAGATCCCCTCCCCCATAGGCGTGCGCAGCCTATTGCATTAGGGTGTGCACCCTCAAGACCAAGCACACGCGGCGTGTATATATATATATATATATATATATATATATGTATATGTATGTATATATATATACACATATATACACACACACACAAAGCTGTGTGTGTGCTGTGTGAGGGTGCTGTTAGTGTGATGTGTGTGTGCTGGTAGTGTACTATGTGGGTGAGGGTGTTTGTGTGTGCGTGCTTGTGAGGGTGCTGTGAATGTACTGTGTGTCAGGGTGCTGTTTGTGTGTGAGGGTACTGGTAGTGTTTTGTGTGTGTGTGTTTGTTAGGGTCCTGTTTGTGTTTGTGAGGGTGCTGTGTGTGTGGGTGCTGTATGTGTGTGTGGGTGCTGTATGTGTGTGAGGGTGCTGTATGTGTGTGGGTGCTGTATGTGTGTGGGTGCTGTATGTCTGTGGGTGATGTGTATGTCTGTGGGTGCTGCGTATGTCTGTGGGTGCTGCGTATGTCTGTGGGTGCTGCGTATGTCTGTGGGTGCTGTGTATGTCTGTGGGTGTGCTGTGTATGTCTGTGGGTGCGCTGTGTATGTGTGGGTGCTGTGTATGTGTGTGGGTGCTGTGTATGTGTGTGGGTGCTGTGTATGTGTGTGGGTGCTGTGTATGTGTGTGGGTGCTGTGTATGTGTGTGGGTGCTGTGTATGTGTGTGGGTGCTGTGTATGTCTGTGGGTGCTGTGTATGTCTGTGGGTGCTGTGTATGTCTGTGGGTGCTGTGTATGTCTGTGGGTGCTGTGTATGTGTGTGCTGTGTATGTGTGTGTGTGTGCTGTGTATGTGTGTGTGTGTGTGTGCTGTGTATGTGTGTATGTGTGTGGGTGATTGTGGGGGGTGGAGGTGGGGGTACATTACTTAATATCCCCCCTCCCTTCTTACTTTATGTGGGGAGGGGGGATTATTGTTCCTTGTCCCTGGTGGTCCAGTGGAGGTGGGGGCAGATCAGTTATCCCCCCTCCCTTCTTACCTTATGCCTGGGAGGGGGGATCCTGCTGCTGCTGCCATCCCTGGTGGTCCAGAGGAGAGTGAACTCTAGCCCCGCAGGGCTAGAGTTCACTCGAGCGAGATCTGAGCGTTGCCGCGGCAACGCTCAGATCTCGCGAGAGGAACCCGGCGGAGCTGCTGGCAAGAGCTCCGCCGGTCCTCTCCTGCATCCCTCACTGCCTGTGGGTCGGTGGGGAGGGAGGCTTAGAGCAGAGCCGGCGCTCGGATAGCGCCGGCTCTGCATGAGCCGGCAGGGGAGATCCTGAGATCTCCCCTGCCGGTCTCAATGCATAGGCGTGCCGCGGGGATTAGGGTGTGCCCAGGCACACCCGGCACACCCCGTGCGCACGCCTATGCCCTCCCCGGACACAGAGACATAATTTACTTTAGTGACAGTTTCTTTCTTTTTTCTCCAGATGAAGAAATGATGGCTTCTGACACTACTAATCCTGGCACTGTTGAATTGACGGAACTCGGGAGGTTCTTGATGGGTAACGAGGTGAGAGCTATGCTGGAAATATTTCTATTTGTGACATTCCACCAGCTTGTTTCTCACTGGCTTCATATCCAGTCAGTGTCATTACAGTGTGGTATGTATGTGCGTACTGTATGTGTCTGCGTGCTGTATGTGTCTCTGGACCATGGAGTGAAAATATTGTTTTTTAAGTCTTTGAATCTCAATATGTGCTTTTTGTGCAGTAAAAGCTAACAGTATTATGACATTTACAGCTAAAATGTGAGGCGGAACTACAAATTAAAACAAAATAATTAAATATCTGTTTTTTTTTTTATTCATAGTAAATTATGTTCCATATATGAATAGTTCATGAGAAATTAAAGCCCTGTTTCTCCTAAACAAAATGATATATAATAAGTGTGGGTGCACTTAATGTGACAGCGGTGAATTACGGGTTAACAGACATAGCGCAAATTCCAGTTTTTGTTTACATTTTGATTTGATCAGAATGAGTATCATTGACTCTGTCCTGAGGGGGTTAAGTCTTTGGATTATGTGGCTAATGTAAAACTTAGTAAACTTAGGGTTACCTGTGTTATGCTGCAGTGGGAGTGAATTTCACCTGAAGTGTGTGTTGACATGTGGCCAGTGTGTTGCACCAGGGTATAACTTTTTGAATGTGTATTTGGTTTTAGGACTTATCAACCGTGCTGCTAGTCACTGTGTTTAGCCCTCTGGTCTGGAAGGACACAATTAGCTGCCAAAAAGCAGCCGTGTTACTGTGCTGGCCCCTTCTCACACAGGTAAGGGTTCCACTAGAAAGCCTCCTCTTTACATATTTCTTATTTAGATTGTAAGCTCAGTGTTGTAGGGCCTGTAGTATTTATCTCTTGTTGGGCATGTGACATGGGGGAGGGGGGTGTCTCAGTGCAGACACAGATTGTTCCGTCAGCAGGTGCAATTTTTCTTTTCGGCAGATATTATGATCAGTGGAATCAGTATTACATTTATTTGGACAGGCAGCGATCTGATAATGATACCTTAGTAATCACCATAAATGAACTGATTAGCAAGGATTCCTGATTGAAAATCGAATTTAGAGATGCAATAACAAACAATATTGTAACTTATATATATTAGTTCAAAAATATTAAAATATTGGAGATCGATAAGGTAACAAATCTAATAACATGCAGTATAGACACAATAGGCAATCACAAATCTAATAACATGCAGTACAGACACACTAGGCGATCACTAATCTAATAACATGCAGTACAGACACAATAGGCAATCACTAATCTAATAACATGCAGTATAGACACAATAGGCAAACACAAATCTAATAACATGCAGTACAGACACACTAGGCGATCACTAATCAAATAACATGCAGTAAAGACACAATAGGCAATTACTAATCTAACATGCAGTACAGACACAATAGGCGATCACTAATCTAATAACATGCAGTATAGACACAAAAGGCAATCACTAATCTAATAACATGCAGTATAGACACAATAGGCGATCACTAATCTAATAACATGCAGTATAGACACAAAAGGCTAACACAAATCTAATAACATGCAGTATAGACACAATAGGCAATCACAAATCTAATAACATGCAGTATAGACACAATAGGCAATCTTGAAGGTCAAATAATTAATGATTGAGTCAGTATGCAAGCTAAATACTACACATGCGGCAGTTAAACAAGTTTATTATTAAAACACACATACTTTAGCCCCCTAAGGACAGAGCTTCAGAAGCTTGTCTTTCACGTAATGACAACGGCATTTTTTGCATTTTTTGCTGTTTGCGTTCAACTGCAATTTGCATTTTACAAATTTATTGCACCGACGCATATTATATACCGTTTTTTAAAGGACAGAAAGTGCTTTAATTTGATAAATGCTTATTTAAATGCTTACATAAATGCTTATTTATTATTAAAAAAATACAGAAAAATGCAAAAAAAAAAAATTAGAGCAGGTTAAGGAAAGTAATTAAAAATAAATTCATTTAGTTGTTCTGATTTACAGAATATATAATGTGTCTGGGATTTTAAGTTTTTTTTGGTAGTTACAGGTCACAAAGCACAAGGAGTAAAATAAACTTTTAATGTGGAGCGATTTTAGAATTTGTTATGTTTGTCTTGTAAGCTTAATAGCCATAAAAGAAAACAAAATTGCCACACAAAAGTATATATTTATATAAAGTAGACATCACAGGCTATTTACCTAAGGTTGTCTTGACACTTTCTACGTAGTCATTTCACCGCCAACCTCTGCTAAATATTGGAGTAAAATTGTATTTTTGGGGGGGTTTGGCACACAAACTTACAGGGAGTGCAGAATTATTAGGCAAGTTGTATTTTTGAGGATTAATTTTATTATTGAACAACAACCATGTTCTCAATGAACCCAAAAAACTCATTAATATCAAAGCTGAATATTTTTGGAAGTAGTTTTTAGTTTGTTTTTAGTTATAGCTATTTTAGGGGGATATCTGTGTGTGCAGGTGACTATTACTGTGCATAATTATTAGGCAACTTAACAAAAAACAAATATATACCCATTTCTATTATTTATTTTTACCAGTGAAACCAATATAACATCTCAACATTCACAAATATACATTTCTGACATTCAAAAACAAAACAAAAACAAATCAGTGACCAATATAGCCACCTTTCTTTGCAAGGACACTCAAAAGCCTGCCATCCATGGATTCTGTCAGTGTTTTGATCTGTTCACCATCAACATTGCGTGCAGCAGCAACCACAGCCTCCCAGACACTGTTCAGAGAGGTGTACTGTTTTCCCTCCTTGTAAATCTCTCATTTGATGATGGACCACAGGTTCTCAATGGGGTTCAGATCAGGTGAACAAGGAGGCCATGTCATTAGATTTTCTTCTTTTATACCCTTTCTTGCCAGCCACGCTGTGGAGTACTTGGACGCGTGTGATGGAGCATTGTCCTGCATGAAAATCATGTTTTTCTTGAAGGATGCAGACTTCTTCCTGTACCACTGCTTGAAGAAGGTGTCTTCCAGAAACTGGCAGTAGGACTGGGAGTTGAGCTTGACTCCATCCTCAACCTGAAAAGGCCCCACAAGCTCATCTTTGATGATACCAGCCCAAACCAGTACTCCACCTCCACCTTGCTGGCGTCTGAGTCGGACTGGAGCTCTCTGCCCTTTACCAATCCAGCCACGGGCCCATCCATCTGGCCCATCAAAACTCACTCTCATTTCATCAGTCCATAAAACCTTAGAAAAATCAGTCTTGAGATATTTCTTGGCCCAGTCTTGACTTTTCAGCTTGTGTGTCTTGTTCAGTGGTGGTCGTCTTTCAGCCTTTCTTACCTTGGCCATGTCTCTGAGTATTGCACACCTTGTGCTTTTGGGCACTCCAGTGATGTTGCAGCTCTGAAATATGGCCAAACTGGTGGCAGGTGGCATCTTGGCAGCTGCACGCTTGACTTTTCTCAGTTCATGGGCAGTTATTTTGCGCCTTGGTGTTTCCACACGCTTCTTGCGACCCTGTTGACTATTTTGAATGAAACGCTTGATTGTTCGATGATCACGCTTCAGAAGCTTTGCAATTCTAAGAGTGCTGCATCCCTCTGCAAGATATCTCACTATTTTTGACTTTCTGAGCCTGTCAAGTCCTTCTTTTGACCCATTTTGCCAAAGGAAAGGAAGTTGCCTAATAATTATGCACACCTGATATAGGGTGTTGATGTCATTAGACCACACCCCTTCTCATTACAGAGATGCACATCACCTAATATGCTTAATTGGTAGTAGGCTTTCGAGCCTATACAGCTTGGAGTAAGACAACATGCATAAAGAGGATGATGTGGTCAAAATACTAATTTGCCTAATATTTCTGCACTCCCTGTATAACAAAGAACTTCTCATGTGTATTTTGTAAAGTTGGTGTGTGCTATTCCTGTACAAAGTTTTATTTTGTATTCAGTTACATCTGCTGAAGAAAAGGACACCCCCATTGTATGTCTATGGCACTATTTCGTGAAGATACAGTGCCATACAGGAGACCTGTCCTTTTCAGTATTCACAGTAGAATTTTGAGAGACGGATTTAATGAGCCTATGCTTCCATTTGACTGTCCAAAAAAAAAAACCACAAAGGCCTACCATTTGTAAAAGTAGACACTCCAGGGTATCTCATAAGGTGCATATTGTGCCTGAACATGCCCCCATTATTTCACCAATATATGACAAAGTATGTGGTTATGTCTATGTCTGCTGAGTACAAAAATACCCCCGTATGTACCTTTGCCAGGTATATGTGGACATCGGAGGGGCACATTTGGGACACAGCCATTCCATTTTTTTTCAAACTTTAAATTTTTACACTGTGCCCATGTCCCATTTTAGAGTATTTTACCAGGCTATATAATCCAAATACCCCATAAAGCCATACCATGTATTAAAGAAGACATCCCAGGGTATTTCAAAAGGCATATTTTGAACCTTAGTGTGGGATCATTTTTCCGCTAGCTTGTACCAGGTGTAGTGGTAATGAGCGTTATTAAATGTATTTTTTAACTTTTTAAAACTTTTTTTACTTTTTAAAACTATTTTTTAAACTTTTGTTTTGCTTATTAATTTTTTTAAAGTTTCCTAAACTTTCGTAAAACTTTTTTTTACAGATTTAACATTTTTCTAAGCTTTGGTTTTTTTTTTTACCGTTAACCCCTAACTAGCAGTAAGCAGCACTAACAGTAAATTCCCCATTTTCCCATAACTTCCACCCACCCCAGCTAGCAAAATATTTAATTATACAATATTTAAATTAGTTAATTAAATAAATTGAACCCCTGAGGGTTAAAAAATAAATAAAAGTTAATCGTCAGGGGTTAAAAAAAATGAATCACAGTATAATACACAGTATAATTTTGATCACTGTAGGCAGTGATCGACTGACAGGGAAGGGTTATTTTTTATTTGGACTGGGTAAAGGGTTTATTTTTTTTATTTTTACTTAAACGTTATTAAAACTTTTTTTTTAACTTAATTTTTTAACTTTTTAAAGCTTATTTTAAAACTTTTTTTAATGTTAACCCCTAGTTAGCCTAACACTAAATCCCCCAATTCCCCACTAACTTCCACCCTCCCCAGCTAGCTAAATTTATAGTTTTAAAATATTTAAATTAATTAATAAAATTTAACCCCTGAGGGTTAAAAAAAAAGAATTAACCCCCAGGGGTTAAAAAAATAAAATCAGATCATAGTAAAATGTAATCCCTGCCAATTGATCACTGTAGTCCGTGATCAATTGGCGGGGAAGGGGTTAATTTTTTATTAAAATGGGTAAAGGGGGGTGGGATTTTAATTTAACTTTATTTTATTTTTTTACAGGGGGCAGGATCAGTGAAGATCCGTCTCCCTGCACTTCACAGTGAACCCGGAAGTGCAGGGAGGCGGAAGGTAAGTATACACAGCACCTGTGCTCGCTCTGACATGCTGTCAGAGCGGGCACATGTGCTGGGACAGCCCGATCCGGTGCTCCCGGTCTGCCTCTAATACAGAGGCAGACCGGAGCACCATTAACCCCGCGATTGCGGCGATCTGGGGTTAATTTTAACGGGTGACGGACGAGGTCCGTCACTCGTCGTTAAGGCAATCCCCTGAGTGACGGACCTCGTCGTTAAGGGGTTAAGGGTGACTCCACTGCCCAAATGTAAAATAAATAAAAATCACGGTTTAGTAGATATACACAAAATGAAAACTTGCGTTCGTGCATTTTTTTTCCTTTGTGTTCTATCTAAAACTGCTTGTAAAAGTTGCAGATCTCTTGTCTGCAGCCTTTGCAAGTCCACCCTTTCTAACCCCACCCAGACTTCCTGTTCATCAGTCAGTTTGGATCAGATAGTCCCTTGATTATATCCTCCATCATTTTGGGTGGAGAGAGTTCCTCCACGCCTTCACTGTGGGAGCGGAGTGAATCCCCAACCCTCTCACTTATGTCTCATTCCTACTACTACCTGCACCGCTGATCAAGGGATCATTTAAATGTAACTCTTCCAAGCATCTGGATTATGTCATATAAATGACCTGTCTGCTTTGGAAATCAATTTTATGATTTTATAGCCACTAGATACTATATAAATAATTAATCTTTTCACTATCCTTAGGACAATGAAAATGTAGAACACACATGATCAAGCTTATATAGATGCAATCGATGAATAGAACACAATTTCTATCATGTTATACTAGCTATCATATACGTGATTTAGGGAATATTTTATTACGATAAAACCAAATATATTGGATAAAGCAAATTAATGTAATTATCATGCATTCTTCAATAATCTAATCTATATTGTTATTATTTTTAAAAAAAACTTTAGTAAAACTATAAATGCTATGGAATAATATGTTTCTACCACATTGTTTCCCATAGAGGGTTTTCTTGTTAAACTCTTATGGTCTTTGTATCAGTTGAGACATGACATATGCCATATTTCTGAAATTCCGGTCCCACTCTCACTCCTCCTGTCTGAGACTGGTGGGATCTCCCCAAATTTATGGTTTGGGAATTGGTGTTTGTGAAGTCCTTGATTTTTTTTTTCACCTCTAATTAACAGGATGAGTGAACATCATGGCTTCTGGCATCCATATTGCATTTTATTCCAAATATTACTTAATGATCCATTTTTGTTTGACACGGTCAATATGCCTGACTTTTGTGCCTGTGTCCCAGATAAACCTATATTACGTTCTTGCTTTTGTTCAATATTATTTAATCAATACATTTATATTCCTTGAGGGAGCATTTCCCCTGCCCGTGTGTGATAGGATTGTTAGTTTACTTGTATACATTATATACAATGTCGTGCTGAGCTCCTGGCTATGTGGGTATTATTACAATGTCACTTTTATCTCCAGGTCATCTCCTCCTCTCTTCCTTCGGATGCAGCTGTCTGTTTCTTCACCAACGTTCTGCGCGGACTGCAAATGCATGGACAGCATGAGGGCTGCCTGTCCGTACTAGTCCACTTGGCTTTCCAAATATACGAGGCTTTGGTTAGTACTATTATGGAAGAGGAATTGGCTGGCGGGGGAGGTGTGATTCAGGTCTCTGTAATAATGTAACCCTTGCCATCAGGCATTCGATCTGCTCCAGATTAGCTGATCTAATAGAATAACTAGCATGGGATTCTGGGAGTCCATATAATTTATTCTATTGATACAGCCAGTTCAGGTGCTTGATGCAAAATGTGATGAGTTCAGTATTCAAGGGCAGGTTAGGGAGAGTGCTGAGCAAAGGAGCCATAATAATTAAGGGTGCTGATGGGGCAAGCTGGGGAGGGGGGAGGGGAGGGTAGAGGGCTTTGTTGGTTTTATTCTTGACTGTTCAAGTGGAGCAGAAACTGTAAATGTATATTTTTTATTTTATTTTTTAAATGAAATATTTTACATAAAGGTATTCAAAACAAGCCAGTCTCATCCTTTAGTGCCCCTTTAATTGAAAGAATGTTGTTGTTTTTTTATCTACTAAAGTTGCTCTGTCAACAAAGTCAATGTATATCATAAGACACATTTTAACTACTTTGTCCTAAAGGGACGGTATAGGCACCAAAACAACTTTGGCTTAATGAAGCCATTTGGTGTATAGAGCATGCCCCTTTAGTCTAACTGTTCAATTCTCTGTAATTTAGGAGTTAAATCACTATTTATACAGCCCTAGTTAAACCTCCCTGCACATGACTTAAAAAGCCTTAATAATTACTTCCTGACAGTCAGTGAGTGTGTGTGTGGGTGTGTCTGTGTCTGTCAGAGAGTGAGTGTGTGTGGGTCTGTCAGAGAGTGAGTGTGTGTGGGTCTGTCAGAGAGTGAGTGTGTGTGGGTCTGTCAGAGAGTGAGTGTGTGTGGGTCTGTCAGAGAGTGAGTGTGTGTGGGTCTGTCAGAGAGTGAGTGTGGGTGTGGGTCTGTCAGAGAGTGTGTGTGGGTGTGGGTCTGTCAGAGAGTGTGTGTGGGTCTGTCAGAGAGTGAGTGTGTGTGGGTCTGTCAGAGAGTGAGTGTGTGTGGGTCTGTCAGAGAGTGAGTGTGTGTGTGGGTCTGTCAGAGAGTGAGTGTGTGTGTGGGTCTGTCAGAGAGTGAGTGTGTGTGTGGGTCTGTCAGAGAGTTCCTGGCTATGTGGGTATTATTACAATGTCACTTTTATCTCCAGGTCATCTCCTCCTCTCTTCCTTCGGATGCAGCTGTCTGTTTCTTCACCAATGTTCTGCGCGGACTGCAAATGCATGGACAGCATGAGGGCTGCCTGTGTGTGTGTCTGTCAGACAGTGAGTGTGTGTGTGTCTGTCAGAGAGTGTGTGTGTGTGTGTGTCTGTCAGAGAGTGTGTGTGTCTGTCAGAGTGTGTGTGTCTGTCAGAGTGTGTGTGTGTCTGTCAGAGTGTGTGTGTGTCTGTCAGAGAGTGTGTGTGTGTCTGTCAGAGAGTGTGTGTGTGTCTGTCAGAGAGTGTGTGTGTGTCTGTCAGAGAGTGTGTGTGTGTCTGTCAGAGAGTGTGTGTGTGTCTGTCAGAGAGTGTGTGTGTGTCTGTCAGAGTGTGTGTGTGTGTGTCTGTCAGAGTGTGTGTGTGTGTCAGAGTGTGTGTGTGTGTGTCTGTCAGAGTGTGTGTGTGTGTCTGTCAGAGTGTGTGTGTGTGTGTCTGTCAGAGAGTGTGTGTGTGTCTGTCAGAGAGTGTGTGTGTGTCTGTCAGAGAGTGTGTGTGTGTCTGTCAGAGAGTGTGTGTGTGTCTGTCAGAGAGTGTGTGTGTCTGTCAGTGAGTGTGTGTGTGTGTGTGTGTGTGTGTGTGTGTGTGTGTCTGTCAGTGAGTGTGTGTGTGTGTGTGTCTGTCAGTGAGTGTGTGTGTGTGTGTCTGTCAGAGTGTGTGTGTCTGTCAGAGTGTGTGTGTCTGTCAGAGTGTGTGTGTGTGTGTGTCTGTCAGAGTGTGTGTGTGTGTCTGTCAGAGTGTGTGTGTGTGTCTGTCAGAGTGTGTGTGTGTGTCTGTCAGAGTGTGTGTGTGTGTCTGTCAGAGTGTGTGTGTGTGTGTCTGTCAGAGTGTGTGTGTGTGTGTCTGTCAGAGAGTGTGTGTGTGTCTGTCAGAGAGTGTGTGTGTGTCTGTCAGAGAGTGTGTGTGTGTCTGTCAGAGAGTGTGTGTGTCTGTCAGTGAGTGTGTGTGTGTGTGTGTGTGTGTGTGTGTGTCTGTCAGTGAGTGTGTGTGTGTGTCTGTCAGTGAGTGTGTGTGTGTGTGTGTGTGTGTGTCTGTCAGAGAGTGTGTGTGTGTCTGTCAGTGAGTGTGTGTGTGTGTGTGTGTGTGTGTGTCTGTCAGAGTGAGTGTGTGTGTCTGTCAGAGTGTGTGTGTCTGTCAGAGTGTGTGTGTCTGTCAGAGTGAGTGAGTGTGTGTGTCTGTCAGTGAGTGTGTGTGTGTGTGTGTGTGTGTGTGTGTGTCAGTGAGTGTGTGTGTGTCTGTCAGTGAGTGAGTGTGTGTGTGTGTGTGTGTCTGTCAGAGAGTGAGTGTGTGTGTCTGTCAGAGAGTGTGTCTGTCAGAGAGTGTGTCTGTCAGAGAGTGTGTCTGTCAGAGAGTGTGTCTGTCAGAGAGTGTGTCTGTCAGAGAGTGTGTCTGTCAGAGAGTGTGTCTGTCAGAGAGTGTGTCTGTCAGAGAGTGTGTCTGTGTGTCAGAGAGTGTGTCTGTGTGTCAGAGAGTGTGTCTGTGTGTCAGAGAGTGTGTCTGTGTGTCTGTGTGTCAGAGAGTGTGTCTGTGTGTCAGAGAGTGTGTGTGTGTGTGTCAGAGAGTGTGTGTGTGTGTGTGTCTGTCAGAGAGTGTGTGTGTGTGTCAGAGAGTGTGTGTGTGTCAGAGAGTGTGTGTGTCTGTCGGAGAGTGTGCGTGTGTCTGTCGGAGAGTGTGTGTGCGTGTGTCTGTCGGAGAGTGTGTGTGCGTGTGTCTGTCGGAGAATGAGTGTGTGTGCATGTCTGTCGGAGAATGAGTGTGTGTGCATGTCTGTCAATCAGTGAGGGTGTGAAAGAATGTTTTTTTTTTTATCTACTAAAGTTGCTCTGTCAACAAAGTCAATGTATATCATAAGACACATTTTAACTACTTTGTCCTAAAGGGACGGTATAGGCACCAAAACAACTTTGGCTTAATAAAGCCATTTTGGTGTATAGAGCATGCCCCTTTAGTCTAACTGTTCAATTCTCTGTAATTTAGGAGTTAAATCACTATTTATACAGCCCTAGTTAAACCTCCCTACACATGACTTTAAACACCTTAATAATTACTTCCTGAAAGTCAGCGTGTGTGTGTGTCTCTCAGCGTGTGTGTGTGTGTCTGTCTGTCAGAGTGTGTCTGTCTGTCAGAGTGTGTCTGTCTGTCAGAGTGTGTCTGTCTGTCAGAGTGTGTCTGTCTGTCAGAGTGTGTCTGTCTGTCAGAGTGTGTCTGTCTGTCAGAGTGTGTCTGTCTGTCAGAGTGTGTCTGTCTGTCAGAGTGTGTGTATCTGTCAGAGTGTGTGTGTGTGTCTGTCAGAGTGTGTGTGTGTCTGTCAGAGAGTGTGTGTGTGTCTGTCAGAGAGTCAGTGAGTGTGTGTGTGTGTGTGTCTGTCAGAGAGTGAGTGTGTGGGTGTCTGTCAGTGTGGGTGTCTGTCAGTGTGTGTGTCTGTCAGTGTGTGTGTGTGTGTGTCTGTCAGTGAGTGTGTGTGTGTGTGTCTGTCAGTGAGTGTGTGTGTGTGTGTGTCTGTCAGTGAGTGTGTGTGTGTGTGTGTCTGTCAGTGAGTGTGTGTGTGTGTCTGTCTGTCTGTCTGTCTGTCAGTGAGTGTGTGTGTCAGAGAGTGAGTGTGTGTGTGTCAGAGAGTGAGTGTGTGTGTCTGTCAGAGAGTGAGTGTGTGTGTCTGTCAGAGAGTGAGTGAGTGTGTGTGTCTGTCAGAGAGTGAGTGAGTGTGTGTGTCTGTCAGAGAGTGAGTGTGTGTGTCTGTCATAGAGTGAGTGTTTGTCTGTCAGTGAGTGTGTGTGTGTCTGTCAGAGAGTGAGTGTGTGTGTCTGTCATAGAGTGAGTGTGTGTCTGTCAGTGAGTGTGTGTGTGTGTGTCTGTCAGTGTGTGTGTGTGTCTGTCAGTGTGTGTGTGTGTGTGTCTGTCAGTGTGTGTGTGTGTGTGTCTGTCAGTGAGTGTGTGTGTGTGTCTGTCAGTGAGTGTGTGTGTGTGTCTGTCAGTGAGTGTGTGTGTCTGTCAGAGTGTGTGTGTGTCTGTCAGAGTGAGTGTGTGTGTGTCTGTCAGAGAGTGAGTGTGTGTGTCTGTCAGAGAGTGAGTGTGTGTGTCTGTCAGAGAGTGTCTGTCGGAGAGTGTGTCTGTCGGAGAGTGTGTCTGTCGGAGAGTGTGTCTGTCGGAGAGTGTGTCTGTCGGAGAGTGTGTCTGTCGGAGAGTGTGTCTGTCGGAGAGTGTGTCTGTCGGAGAGTGTGTCTGTCGGAGAGTGTGTCTGTCGGAGAGTGTGTCTGTCGGAGAGTGTGTCTGTCGGAGAGTGTGTCTGTCGGAGAGTGTGTCTGTCGGAGAGTGTGTCTGTCGGAGAGTGTGTCTGTCGGAGAGTGTGTCTGTCGGAGAGTGTGTCTGTCGGAGAATGAGTGTGTGTGCGTGTGTCTGTCGGAGAATGAGTGTGTGTGCGTGTGTCTGTCGGAGAATGAGTGTGTGTGCGTGTCTGTCAATCAGTGAGGGTGTGAAAGAATGTTTTTTTTTATCTACTAAAGTTGCTCTGTCAACAAAGTCAATGTATATCATAAGACACATTTTAACTACTTTGTCCTAAAGGGACGGTATAGGCACCAAAACAACTTTGGCTTAATAAAGCCATTTTGGTGTATAGAGCATGCCCCTTTAGTCTAACTGTTCAATTCTCTGTAATTTAGGAATTCAATCACTATTTATACAGCCCTAGTTAAACCTCCCTACACATGACTTTAAACGCCTTAATAATTACTTCCTGACAGTCAGCGTGTGTGTGTGTCTCTCAGCGTGTGTGTGTGTCTCTCAGCGTGTGTGTGTGTCTGTCTGTCAGATCGTGTGTCTGTCAGATTGTGTGTCTGTCAGAGTGTGTGTGTGTGTCTGTCAGAGTGTGTGTGTGTGTCTGTCAGAGTGTGTGTGTGTCTGTCAGAGTGTGTGTGTGTGTCTGTCAGAGTGTGTGTGTGTGTCTGTCAGAGAGTGTGTGTGTCTGTCAGAGAGTGTGTGTGTGTCTGTCAGAGAGTGTGTGTGTGTCTGTCAGAGAGTGTGTGTGTGTCTGTCAGAGAGTGTGTGTGTGTCTGTCAGAGAGTCAGTGAGTGTGTGTGTGTGTGTGTCTGTCAGTGAGTGTGTGTGTGTCTGTCAGTGAGTGTGTGTGTGTGTCTGTCAGTGAGTGTGTGTGTGTGTCTGTCAGTGAGTGTGTGTGTGTGTCTGTCAGTGAGTGTGTGTGTGTCTGTCAGAGAGTGTGTGTGTGTCTGTCAGAGAGTGTGTGTGTGTGTCTGTCAGAGAGTGTGTGTGTGTGTGTCTGTCAGAGAGTGTGTGTGTGTCTGTCAGAGAGTGTGTGTGTCTGTCGGAGAGTGTGTCTGTCGGAGAGTGTGTCTGTCGGAGAGTGTGTCTGTCGGAGAGTGTCTGTCGGAGAGTGTGTCTGTCGGAGAGTGTGTCTGTCGGAGAGTGTGTCTGTCGGAGAGTGTGTCTGTCGGAGAGTGTGTCTGTCGGAGAGTGTGTCTGTCGGAGAGTGTGTCTGTCGGAGAGTGTGTCTGTCGGAGAGTGTGTCTGTCGGAGAGTGTGTCTGTCGGAGAGTGTGTCTGTCGGAGAGTGTGTCTGTCGGAGAGTGTGTCTGTCGGAGAGTGTGTCTGTCGGAGAGTGTGTCTGTCGGAGAGTGTGTCTGTCGGAGAGTGTGTGTGTCGGAGAGTGTGTGTGCGTGTGTCTGTCGGAGAGTGTGTGTGCGTGTGTCTGTCGGAGAGTGTGTGTGCGTGTGTCTGTCGGAGAGTGTGTGTGCGTGTGTCTGTCGGAGAGTGTGTGTGCGTGTGTCTGTCGGAGAATGAGTGTGTGTGCATGTCTGTCGGAGAATGAGTGTGTGTGCATGTCTGTCAATCAGTGAGGGTGTGAAAGAATGTTTTTTTTTATCTACTAAAGTTGCTCTGTCAACAAAGTCAATGTATATCATAAGACACATTTTAACTACTTTGTCCTAAAGGGACGGTATAGGCACCAAAACAACTTTGGCTTAATAAAGCCATTTTGGTGTATAGAGCATGCCCCTTTAGTCTAACTGTTCAATTCTCTGTAATTTAGGAATTAAATCACTATTTATACAGCCCTAGTTAAACCTCCCTACACATGACTTTAAACGCCTTAATAATTACTTCCTGACAGTCAGCGTGTGTGTGTGTCTCTCAGCGTGTGTGTGTGTCTCTCAGCGTGTGTGTGTGTCTGTCTGTCAGATCGTGTGTCTGTCAGAGTGTGTGTGTGTGTCTGTCAGAGTGTGTGTGTGTGTCTGTCAGAGTGTGTGTGTGTCTGTCAGAGTGTGTGTGTGTGTCTGTCAGAGTGTGTGTGTGTGTCTGTCAGAGAGTGTGTGTGTCTGTCAGAGAGTGTGTGTGTGTCTGTCAGAGAGTGTGTGTGTGTCTGTCAGAGAGTGTGTGTGTGTCTGTCAGAGAGTCAGTGAGTGTGTGTGTGTGTGTGTCTGTGTGTCTGTCAGTGAGTGTGTGTGTGTCTGTCAGTGAGTGTGTGTGTGTCTGTCAGTGAGTGTGTGTGTGTGTGTGTCTGTCAGAGAGTGAGTGTGTGTGTCTGTCAGAGAGTGAGTGTGTGTGTGTCTGTCAGTGAGTGAGTGTGTGTGTGTCTGTCAGTGAGTGTGTGTGTGTCTGTCAGTGAGTGTGTGTGTGTCTGTCAGTGAGTGTGTGTGTGTCTGTCAGTGAGTGTGTGTGTGTGTCTGTCAGTGAGTGTGTGTGTGTGTCTGTCAGTGAGTGTGTGTGTGTCTGTCAGTGAGTGTGTGTGTGTCTGTCAGTGAGTGTGTGTGTGTCTGTCAGTGAGTGTGTGTGTCTGTCAGAGAGTGTGTGTGTGTCTGTCAGAGAGTGTGTGTGTGTGTCTGTCAGAGAGTGTGTGTGTGTCTGTCAGAGAGTGTGTGTGTCTGTCAGAGAGTGTGTGTGTCTGTCAGAGAGTGTGTGTGTGTCTGTCAGAGAGTGTGTGTGTGTCTGTCAGAGAGTGTGTGTGTGTGTCTGTCAGAGAGTGTGTGTGTGTCTGTCAGAGAGTGTGTGTGTGTCTGTCAGAGAGTGTGTGTGTGTCTGTCAGAGAGTCAGTGAGTGTCTGTCAGAGCGTGAGTGTGTGTGTCAGAGCGTGAGTGTGTGTGTCAGAGCGTGAGTGTGTGTGTCAGAGCGTGAGTGTGTGTCAGAGCGTGTGTGTGTGTCAGAGAGTGTGTGTGTGTGTGTGTGTCAGAGAGTGTGTGTGTGTGTGTGTGTGTGTATGTGTCAGGGTGAGTGTGTGTGTGTGTCAGGGTGAGTGTGTGTGTGTGTCAGGGTGAGTGTGTGTGTGTGTGTCAGGGTGAGTGTGTGTGTGTGTGTCAGGGTGAGTGTGTGTGTGTGTGTCAGGGTGAGTGTGTGTGTGTGTGTCAGGGTGAGTGTGTGTGTGTGTGTCAGGGTGAGTGTGTCTGTCAGGGTGAGTGTGTGTGTCTGTCAGGGTGAGTGTGTGTGTCTGTCAGGGTGAGTGTGTGTCTGTCTGCCAGTCAGTGAGGGTGTGTGTCTGCCAGTCAGTGAGGGTGTGTGTCTGTCTGTCAGTGAGGGTGTGTGTCTGTCTGTCAGTGAGGGTGTGTGTCTGTCTGTCAGTGAGGGTGTGTGTCTGTCTGTCAGTGAGGGTGTGTGTCTGTCTGCCAGTCAGTGAGGGTGTGTGTCTGTCTGCCAGTCAGTGAGGGTGTGTGTGTGTTTGTGTCTGGCAGTCAGTGAGGGTGCGTGTGTGTTTGTGTCTGGCAGTCAGTGAGGGTGTGTGTGTATCAGACAGGTGATTAATAAAATCATACATTAATATACATGTAGAATTAAAAGTTATATATATTATCAAAATGCACTTGGAATTAAATTATATATAGTTGGGGGATCTGCCTGACAACCCAGGCAATGTTGCAATTCTGCCAATCCGAGTCATGTGATCCCTGTGTCATCGCAATCACATGATGCGGCTGGGCGGAATTTTCTGCCCGATCTGATCTGGCTGTCTGTCAGGAGAGCCTGTTCGTTATGGCGCTCTTACGACATAGCACTCCCTAACGTCATTAAGGTCAAGTCCCAGATTGACAAAACTTGTGAAAAGGCAGAGCATCCGGCATCAGGTTTTAATTCCTACAGCTGTCGCTAGCGACAGTGGTGGGAATAGTAGATCTCTCGGATTGTGAGAGTTGGTCTATAAAGATGCGCAGAGACACTGCTCCTGACAGATGATGGAGTTGAGAAATGAAAATGGTGGTGCTCACAAGGGACAGCTTCAGGTAAGTAAGTATATCTTCCTTCAACAGCATCCACAGGCTGCTGCAAAACAAGCAAGTATGTCACCATTCGCTCTTTGCAAAGTATGCGAGGACAGAGCCGCTTTTAATGAGCATGAACCATGAGCATGGTCCAGAAAATATTGCTTTACTTAGGGCATCTCGTTCTGTTTTGATTTAGTTTATTTGATATCTTTCTCCTTTCCAGCGCCCCCATTACCCAGCACTGCGTTCGGTGATGGAACAAGTTCCTGAGATCCAGAAACAGTCCTTGGATCAGTTTGACTCACAACTTCTCTTTCCAAAGCAAAAAATGGCCGACAAGAGGAGGAAAGACCACTTCAAGAGGCTAATCACTGGCTGTATAGGGGTAAGAAAGGGTACACCATAACTACCACAGAAGATAGTAAATAGGTATATCGGGGCCTAATTTACACTACTAAAAATATCGTCCTGGTGACTACCCTGCTTAGTGTGCCATGAATTCTCCAAGCTTGGAGTGGCCAGTAACTTCTAGGCCTTGCTTTAAATGTTAACTGCTGCTTTCAATTTTAAATGAATATCCAGGCTCGAGTTAAAGGGGTCCTCTAAGCAACATCATAATATGTTTTGGCACAGTTTGACAGAAGTGTAGGCTCTCTGTGGCACCAGGATAACACCGCCTCCTCCTAAGCTGCATTAATATTATATTTGTCAATTCCCTCCGTCCTGGATGCACAGCTTTCTCAGCCTATCTCTGCCGTCCAAGTTGGCCAAAATGTTAATACTGCAGACTGCTTTGAAATGGTTTCTTATAAAATGGGGGTGTCGCTCAGACTGCGCAGAGTAACCTCACCAAACTGCAATTACATGCCAAGCTGTAATGATACAATAAGCTGTAGTTATATTTCTGTTTAACACACCTGTTTTAATGTGAAAAAATACACATTAAATCTGTTAATAGTTACGTGTGGGGACAGGGGACCTCCTTACACCATAATCGTATAGCTAATTCTTGGGAGTTGAGCTTAAAACAAAGGGTTAGAATTAGTAAAGCAAGCCAATGGACATTATATGTTCCAAAACTGAAACCTCAAACTGCACAATTAATCAGAATACAACACAAAATTACCATCTAATATTTATTTTATTGCTTTTAGAAACCTTTAGGAGAACAGTTTCGAAAAGAAATTCATATCCGCAACTTACCTGCCCTGTTTCAGAAAAAATCCAAAACCCAGCTTGATGTGGATCCAATTCTAGAAAACTGTGATGACTCCCTTCCTGCATTATTTAAGCCTTGACTATGTCCAAACTTGGAAACCTTCCTCTGTCACTACAGGGGTGAGAGAGATCTGCCTCTTCTTCCTCCCCCTATGGGGGGAGGGGTGAAACATTGCTCAGTCAATGCACCCTGAGAGAGTGGTTGTTTTATTTATGCCAGCGCCTGTGCTGAAACAGCATCAATATCCATCTTCTACCAACACTAATTGCATTCCGGCCCAAGCAGCGCAACAGTATCGGAGGCACTTCCTGGAATCAAGTGGTAGCCAGACATCCACCCCTCACCATGTTACATCAGCCACGGACCCCCCCCTTACCGCATCACACCACAAACCTCCCCTATAATGCTTTTAGACTGGCTGTCTCGCTTTTCTATTTAAGGTCACCAAGACTCTCTTTTGACTGTATCAAATAAGTGACAGACCATTGCACTTCACTGTACCGAACCAGCCATGGCTTGTACTCTGTGATCCTGTGTGTATGAACCACTGCCAGGAGCTGATTGGACAGAGGCCCTAGTTTTATTGCAGCTGGAGCTTGTCATGTGAAATATGATTAATGGTCCTTTGTCTGTCGTTTGGTGGTTATAGTATTCATGGAGCTGACCCAATGAACAGAGAAGCAGCCGCTGCCATCACCACCACCGCCACGTTATGTGAAGAGACCTACTCAATAAGCTTTATACTGCTTCCACCATGTGAGGTGTTAGACGATATCAATCCACATTTGGACAGATTAATATGGTAGGGGATATTATCTATGACATTCCATGCCTGGCAGGTGCCCTGCTAATATTTGTGTCCCAGGTCTTTGACTGAGCTAGTATTTTTACGGGAGGGTAGGATATCCCCGACCCTTTCTGTAATTGGACATCAGTAAACATGTTTGGTAAGAAATCTATTGAATCTATGTTTTCAGTGGGGTGCTTTTACTGGTCCTGTCACTCCATGTAACCCAGCTGGCACCGGTTCTGCCACACCCTGGTAGATCTTGCACTGGCTGGGACGCATTGTCTGAGTGTGTGCGATGATATGGATATGGTCCGGATCGATCAGACAAGTGAGCATGTATCCAATAGAGAATATGGGGCAGGATTTGGTCACCGAGGCTAATACCAATGTTTATAATATTAGATATGGCAAAGGGGTGTGGGGGCACTAGTAGTTATAGTTATGGTCTTGGTGGTGACTACTACCTTCTCTAATATCATAAGTTAAAAAGGTGTGCTCTCTGATATTCGATAGCGGGGGCAGGGGTAAACTATTGTTACTAAGGGAGTCTTAGTATTTTTCCAGAAACCCCCTTCTTCATTAACATTGGAGACAGGGAGTGTTCAAGGCCAATAATATTCTCAACCATTTGTAGATCTAACCTGCCATGTGTAGATATATCATTTATTGAATGAATTACCTAATTTCACCAGTTATGTGAACAACTTCTGTGCTATAACCTCTGGCAGGAGACAAAGAGGCCTAGTAAGCTAAACCTGAGCGCAAGGTAAGTAAAATAGATGTATTGTCTCCCCTTTATCTTAAAAGGGTGTAAATGCCTTACGGGAGAGAATTCACCTCTCCAGAGAGCGAGACCAACTGTAACAATTAAAACACTGGAGCACCCAGAGATAAAGGGCATTCAGATTGCAGACATGAAGATGCTTACTCAAACAATGTATAAATTGACCCCTATAGATAGAGGATCAATGTGTCGTGTTGGGCATTGGAGAATAACTCATTCCAAAGAACCCCTACTAAAAGAGGGAAATGGAAATGAGCAAGTCCCTAAAAAAAGATGAGGAACGTTTATTAAAAATGTATTGAAATCAGAAGTATTCAAGGACTCAAATAATCAGTAAAAAAATATTAATAAACCCATCACCCGACAGAAGAAAATATATACATATGGAGTCTCTTAATTAGATCTCAGTCTATGGAGGCAATATAGGGAGGACATATGTTTATAATCCCACAAAGAAAATGGCCCGGAAATATAAACCACGATCGATCCTTGGATAAATAACAAAGAGGACTGTTACAAATAAAATGCTACAAAATATAGGTCTGTGTTGATATGATACTTTGAGGTAAGTATGTATTAATCGGTAGTAGTGATTAGGTATAATACATTTGACTACATATAACCAGGAGATTTAGGGGAAAGGGTAAAACAAACCAGGAAAACTCCACAACTAATTAATGAAAAAAAGAACACTTATTTTGTAAAGGATAACTTATGCCTAATGCTAAAAGCATATATTGCAATACCACAGGCTGGATCTCCGATATAAGGATGTATCTGAGAGGGCTATCATGACTTTACCACCTTTTCACCTTGCATTTTTTAAGGCTCTCCTACCAATGGTTAAAAAGAGTCAAAAGATAGCTTTGCAATCACACATCCCAAAAATCGGAATATAGCTAGAGACTCCTACAAACAGATCACCACTCACATACCATAAACAATTAAAAAAACAACTAAGCTACCAGACACACATTTCGGCGCCTGTGTGCGCCTTCGTCTGGGGTTCAAGATTGAATGGATATCACTGGGATTTATAAAGCAAATGTTATCAGCAAACTCCACCCTTAGAAACCCTTATCGGTCATGTTCATCATTCATAGCAAGTGTCTTCCCATTACCTATCACACGGGGCATGCCTAAATGAAAAGACAAGTCCTGATAGGAGACTTTTATACCCTACATATGTAAATGGCCAGCTTGCTAGTTCACTATCTGCTGCAACTCATATGCAGCAATGGGTAAATCCATACATATCCCAAGTGGAAAGGCAGTAAAATGGATGTAAGTGTAATAAGTATAAATCCCTTTACATCTGTCACCCACCGTGTTCATAGTCCTTAATAAACCCATATTATACAATTATCTAAATGCATCAATGATAATCTCTAATGCTATTAATTTGGCAAATATGATTCATGACCTCTCATGGCTCATGTGTCGCCCAACATTTTCATTCCTAGTGAATCATCTACCCTTATCTGAATATATGAATGAGATACCATAATGTTATTGATTTGGCAGAATAACTATGGCATTGCAGATATCACAAGGGTGCATGGTGGAGCGTATACCGGAAGGTAATTAATTTGCAGCATTTTTTACATAGTGTCCATCAAAACAACCATTAAATATACACACTATTCCACCATGTTTATAATCTTTAATAAACCAATATCATCCTTTTATCTAAATGCATTGATGGAAAACTACAATAGTAGAAACTATTTGCATCCATCACCTTTCATGTGTCGCCCACCATCTTTATTCATAGTAAATCATCTGCCCTTATCTGAATGTATCAGTAAGATACCAAGCTGCCATTAGGGTCCATGGAATTACAGATATCCAAAGGGTGCAAAGTAGACTAATTAATTAACTTGTAGCACTTAACACATAGTGTCCATCACAACCTCCACTAAACTGCTATGCGAACAACGATTAAAAAGCACTACATCACTTATACAGGGGTCCATCATTAAATACAAAGTGGAGGAAAAAGAGGGATACCAAGATAAATGTAAAATTGGAGCAGTTAAAGCTAATTTCAAGGTAAAAGAAAAAGTTCTCAAATGGTTAAAGTTTTTAGGAATCCACGGGGATAAGGATATGAATGTACACAACCAGGTAAGTGACCAGTGGAATCACTGTGGAGTGTCGCATAGGATAACAACAAAAAAAAACCATCCAGGTATATCCATAGCTATAGTATAAGTGATAATAAAAAGTCCAATAAGTAAGACAACTCATAACTATAATTAACACTTAAAATGTATTATTTGAACACTGATAATCCCTAGTAGATTTATTAGTGAATTATAATGTCATATGGCTTTATGTACATAGATAATGGATAACTCGATGTTGGGGGTCAGAAAAGTATGCTGTGAATTCAACAACAAAAAAAATATGGGGGTCTCTAAAGGATCACTATAGGGTCAGGGACACAAACATGTATTCCTGACCCTATAGTGTTAAAACCACCATCTAGCCCCCCGGCCCCTCATGCCTCCATAAATATAGCAAAATCTGACTGTATTCAAGCCTGAAGCTGTAACTCTGCATGCTGTTTACCTCAAAAAAAAAAAACAAGCAGTCTTCTGACATCAGCAGAAGTGGTAGCCTGATCCAATCACAATGCTTCCCCACAGGATTGGCTGAGACTGACAAAGGCAGATCAGGGGCAGAGCCAGCATGATTCAAACACAGCCCTGGCCAATCAGCATCTCCTCATATAGATACATTGAATCAATGAATCTCTATGAGGAAGGTTCAGTGTCTGCATGCAGAGGGAGGAGATACTGAATGTTTGGATACATTTTAGACAGCCATGACCCAGGAAGGATCTCTAACAGCCATATGAGGAATGGCCAGTGAAGTTATCACTAGGCTGTAATGTAAACACTGCATTTTCTCTGAAAAGACAGTGTTTACAGAAAAAAACCTGCAGGTAATGATTCTATTCACCAGAACAAATTCAATGAGCTGTAGTTGTTCTGGTGACGATAGTGTCCCTTTAAATAAAGGCTGAAAACGTAAAATCCTCATTGAGCCCGACTGGGGAAAGGGTCTGTAACTTATGGGTCCAATAACTCTCACTTTGTCTCCGTTTCAAGTCTAGATTACCACCTTGTTGACCTAGTGTAACATGTTCTATGCCAACAAAAGTAAAGTTCCCAGGAGGAAATGTTCATGGTAGGCCTGTAGGTATAAAAAGAGAGAGTGCGTATATTGGATTAAAATACAATAAATTAGAGTGCTTCAATCACCTGTGGGGTCACTCCACCACACACAAAATCAGTGAAAAAATAATATAAACGGTGAGAGCATACACAAATAGTAGATTTCTTTACCCTTATATTCAATTAAAATCCTGTAAATATAAAATCAGGGAAAAGACATTGGGTAATAACGTCAAAATAGATTGTGAATAATTTAACCCCTTGAGGACGCAGGACGGTTCAGGACCGTCATCGGCATTTTTGCGTTGCCGACCGACGACGGTCCTGAACCGTCCTAAATTTAAAATGTACTTACCCGATCGCCGTCGTTCCCCCGGCGGCGATCGGCGGTGCTCCCGGTGTGGGGAGACTGCCTGCAGCCCAGACAGTCTCCCCATGGCGGTTTAGGACCCCTGGGGCCATGTGATCGCCCAACAGGGCGACCACATGGTCACAATAGGTGTCCTAGTCTCTGCCTGCAGGGGGACTGTCTGTGCTGACAGGCAGTCTCCCTGCCAGTGTAAAATCATAAAAAAAATTAAAGTTATAGTTAATAAAAAAAAATATATTATTATATATGTGTATGTATATGATATATAGACATATATTATACCTATATAATATATGTCTATATATCATATATATAATGTCATGCTAAGTGTATTTTTATATTAATATGTACATATATTAATATAAAAATACACTTATAATTAATTTGCACACGTATATATATAATATATATAATAACTATATATATTGTATATATATATTATTATAAAATACGAATAATAAATAATTTAAATTAAATTAAAAAAATTAAAAATAATAATAAAAAATTGAAAAAAAATTATATATCTATACGAAATTTTATTCTAACTGTATTTTGATATTAATATATATATATTTATATCAAAATACACTTAAAATGAAATTGTATATATATCTATGTATATTTAAATAAATAAAAAGAATGCGAACTATTCATATGTCGATATACAAAATTACATAAATAATTATATAAATATACACGTAGACTTCAAATATATAAATATGCATATATATTTAAATTCTACGTGCGTATTTAGGTAATATTTTTACATAATTAAGTAATTTTATTGATTGCAATTTAAGGGACCTGCCTGCCAACCCAGGCCGAAAGACCAGAGAATTTAATTTGCTATCACTGTATTTTACCCTGTAACGTTCTACGACACCCTAAAACCTGTACATGGGGGGGTACTGTTTTACTCGGGAGACTTCGCTGAACACAAATATTAGTGATTCAAAACAGTAAAACATATCACAGCGATGATATTGTCAGTGAAAGTGACTTTTTTTGCATTTTTCACACACAAACAGCACTTTTACTGATGATATAATTGTTGTGATACATTTTCCAGTTTTGAAACACTAATATTTGTGTTCAGCAAAGTCTCCTGAGTAGAACAGGACCCCCCATGTACAGGTTTTATAGCGTTTTTGAAAGTTACAGGGTCAAATATATAGGTCAAATATTTTTACATTGAAAATGGCCAGGTTGGTTACGTTGCCTTTGAGAGCGTATGGTAGCCCAGGAATGAGAATTACCCCCATGATGGCATACCATTTGCAAAAGAAGACAACCCAAGGTATTGCAAATGGGGTAAGTCCAGTCGTTTTTAGTAACCACTTAGTCACAAACACTGGCCAAAATTAGCGTTCAATTTAGTTTTTTACTTTTTTCACACACAAACAAATATGAACGCTAACTTTGGCCAGTGTTTGCGACTAAGTGGCTACTAAAAAAGTCTGGACATACCCCATATTGAATACCCTGGGTTGTCTACTTTTAAAAAAATATGTACATGTGGGGTGTTATTTAGCAATTTATGACAGATAATAGTGTTACAATGTCACTATTGATACATTTTAAAAATGTATGTTTTGAAACCGCAATATCCTACTTGTACTTATAGCCCTATAACATGCAAAAAAAAAGCAAAAAGCATGTAAACACTGGGTATTTTTGAACTCAGGACAACATTTTGAATCTATTTAGCAGTTTTTTTCATTCGCTTTTGTAGATGAGTAAAAGATTTTTCACATAAAATTCAAAAAACGTGTATTTTTTTCAATTTTTCATCATATTTTTTCATTTTTTAAAAATTAAATTACATGAGATTATATAAATAATGGTATGTAAAGAAAGCCCCTTTTGTCCTGAAAAAAACAATATATAATTTGTATGGGAACAGTAAATGAGAGAGCGGAAAATTACAGCTAAACACAAACACCACAAAAGTGTAAAAAGAGGCCTGGTCGCAAATGTACAACATCGCAAAAACAGTCCGGTCCTTAAGGGGTTAACAAACTCACATATTACTGAGTCACTTAAAAGCTGACTCAGACTAGGAGCTTTGAATGAATAAGGAGTAGTGGTGGCTGGAATCAAATGCCAACTGTTTGCTTGTTCCTTCTTTAAAATGCCCAGGATGCAGGTTCTTTTAAAAAGGTTTTATTGTAAGGTAAAACAGCAGCAAAAATTTGAAAACCGCAATCCCACTCTGCACACACTGACGCGTTTCAGCCGAAACTTTTCTCAAAGTGTAAATCCATTCAGTTCAAACTTGCTTTAAATAGGAGTCCTTTCGCGCCCTTTTTCTGCTTGAGTTTTCGGTTCCTCCCCTTTATTTCTCGACGCAACCGGGCATCCTAGCGTCTATAGTTACCCCCTTCACTTCCGCATTCGTAAGGGTAACGTAGGGGTATGGGAGGGAAATCTCTTGTGCCGGGAACTCTTAGCGTTCGCAAAAGTCTTTCATTAGAACGTGCGGCATAGCAACACTCAAACATTGCAAATTTCTAGCAATCAAGTGGATACATTTATTTACTCTATGTACATAAAAAATTCAATAATACGTGCAACCTGCATTTATCCACGATCTAACATTGCAACTTTCTAACAATCAGAATGATACTTTTACTCACTCAGTATAAAATAATTAATACATAAATTTTCTCTATATAAAAGAATAGATAAAAACAAATTTTAAACCATTTTACTCTGCTAGAAGAAAAAATAGAGAAAAGGGGAGATATTAAAATAAATTCATAACATAAATATGAATGAACATACTTCCAAATTCATTGTCATTTCTAATAATTAAGAAGAAAATAAACATGTATAATTAATTTAATATATTGATAAAAATTAGTTGTACAAATTTACAATCCAATGATATTTAAGTAAATAAATCAAATGTTTAAAAGATCATTAAGAATCAGTAAAATTAATAAACTTTTGAATTACCTAGAAGTCATATGTGATTAGGATTAAGACTTGTTACAAAATCTGATTCAAATTTAAGTATTTATCTCAAAATCGATATTAAGCCCCCTTGGTATAAGTGTGTCCAAGTCGAAAATCCATCTCATTTCAGTCTTACTGAGGACATTATCCTTATCTCCACCCCTCCAATGAATTTGTATACGATCAATTGCAAAAAAATCTAAATAGCTGGGATCTCCGTTATGATATTCCATGAAGTGTTTGGACACACTATGATTAAGGAATTTTCTTTGGATGTTGTATATATGTTCTCTGATTCTTATTTTAAAGGGACATGATGTTTTCCCTATATATTGTAGTCCACAGGGACATACTAGTGTTATAGTATAATTTAGAAATAAACAAAGATGTTTAAATGTCTATCTGTTCCTGTCCAAATTTGAGATGATTATATTGCGTATACGCAGAAGTAATTCAGACTGACACACGGAGTTCAGGTTAAAATAACTTCGAGGAAATTTATTGGCATCTGAGGAAAGAGCGGGCTCGCAGGCCCTTTAAGGGGGATTTTGCATCATCATTGATTATCGAGATATCGGTAAATAAACATAATTAATTGGATTAATTGTTAAGTGTCTGTGTCAGTGTCCACCCATCAATATGATTAATTGGCTCAAAAACTAAGTGGTTAGCTAGGTGCCCTCCCACCGAGAGGTGGTATTGTTTTGGACACGGGTGTGGACGGATGGCTCAAGCGCCATCTTTCAGAGCATGAGGTTTACTCGGTGGAAAGGGGGGCTTGGGCGTCATTTTACGTAGTTAGTGATGTCAGTCTCGTGGTCAGGTGCAAGGCTCTTTTATGAATAGAACATTTCATTAGTACAGTGTTCTCATGGCCTTCAGATTATACTATGTTGCAAATTACAGGAGATTCAGCAATTCCGGGGTTAGTCATGTCTTTATAGAAAATACAGTCTCTGTTCATTGTACTAAATGTTGCTGGGAAATTCTGTCATGTAATGTAGTTTAAAATGGAGGATCTGTCAGGTAATGTGGACAAAATTGAGGGTCTGTCATAGTGTGGGATTAAAATGGAGTTGGTACAATAATTCAATACAGGTTCAATAAAGATTTTTAATAATTCTACATCAGTCCCCCCTATGAAATGTTAGATTCTAAAAGATAAACTTTATTTGTTAATACCAGAAGACGTGTTAGCCCAAAGGCACAGAAACCCCGTGGCCGCTAGCTAGGTGTTAATGCAAAGTGCAATTCTGTCCCTTAATCTGTCCCTAGCAGGCTAACTCATCGTCAGCATGGCTCTCGAACACTTCACTTCCATGGGTGGCCCATGGTGGCTTGTCCACCTCTTCTCCACACGGGGACTTTACCCATTCACTGACAGATGCTGTCCCTAAGCTGGTCCCTTCCTAGAACTCTCGCACTTTATCAACAAAAGGGATAGTTTGCAGCGGTATACAGGGTGAGTTGAGATCTTGAAAATCTTGGTCATCAACTGCCAGATGTGCAAAAGTTGGTGTTGTTTGGTCTACAGTCTTCTGTAGGAATTTTCTCAGACAAGGGAGGACACAACAAACGAGAAGAGCAAAGATAAAAAGAGAAATTAGTATTGCTATACCAATATGCATTAAAGCTCTTTGCCATCCTGTCATCCAACCAAACCATCTTTCCCAGGGATCTTTTATCCCAGAATTTCTTTTTAACTCTTCAGAGAGCTCATTTAATTTTTCTATGGCTAAGGTGACTTTACCATTAGGGCCTGTGTTTTCTGGGATGTAAGTACAACATGTCATGGTGTCGGGCAAAATTTTACATACACCCCCTTTTTCGGCTAGAATCATATCTAAGGCCATTCTATTCTGGAAGGACATTTGGGATGTTGCCTGCAACTGTTCGGCTAATCCCTGGAGGGCATCCCTGGTGTAATTAACAAAGCGCTGTTGATTGTAATAGATGTAATTTATCCAATTCAAATTCTTGTTTGCAGTAACTATGGTAAAAAGTGATTCAAATCCTGCAGCAACTTCATCTCTTGCTTTAAATTCATTGGGCACCCCCCTAGGCACCCCAATGGCATCAATTTAAATGTGGGGGTCGAAACTGCCTTTTACTGGGGCTTCGCGCTTAACCTTGGCTGGTGTGTGTTTGGACTCATGTGTGTCGGGGTGTGTGTCAGAGATAATATGTATAGGCATAATGGCTTTAGCCAAAGTACACTCCCCCCACCATTCCTTGTCCATTCTGGATCTTAGCTGTAAATCCCCACACAACCAGTAAATATCCCCCAATGACCTAGTATGGAACTGCAACAAGTTCATGGAGACATTTCTGTAGGTGGCACAATACCCTTTAGAGAAGTTACCCAAGAATTTACCAATTCCATCATAATTAGCATAACAAGTGTAGTTACCTTTATATACTGTAACACCATCTGGGGGTTTGACATCCTTGGTTAGAAGAGGATACTCTACTGTCCATGCTCTACATATGGACCTGTTGAAATCGTAGTGATAGGCAAAAAGACTCAAAACACATTCTTCTATATCTACTGGCAGGGTTAAAGGCACGGTGCCCAGGTGAGGCCGGGCACCGCCACACACATAGCATGCGGTTTTGTTATGCTTGTTGGCATTAGATTTCATCCATTCTAACCATAGATTAACATCATTAAAACCTGTTTCAGCGGCCATGGTATCTTCAAAGGTGGGGTTAGCGATGGCCATCATGTCCTTAAAGGACTGGATGTGTGGTTTTAATGGATTTGAGACCATATGGGTGGCCCCTTGCCACTCGGAAGAGTTGCACATATCTTTAAGGTAGAAATGCCCTAACTTGTTATAGGAACCTTTTTTCCAATACATTCCCATTACATACTGGTCTGCATCTGTTGGACTTGGATGCTCAATATTTAGGATTAATTTCATTGGTATACCTCCTCCAGGCTTTCTCAGAGTCATTCTTTAGAGAAGGGATCTACCATGATCATCTACTTTAGATAAGGCACTTTTTGGTTTGTAACCCCAGGCAGGCCCGGCATTCCATCCCGCCGCCCCCCAATGGTTACAATTGTGCCCCCATTGTTTGTCAACTACACAAACATAGGGGTCCTTTGAATGAGGGATATCTCTATAGATATTCTGAATCTGTGATGTAGGGAATGGGCATTCTACGATATCACAGTAATCAAAAGTATAAGTAGCCACACGGGTACATGATGAATTGTACCAGAAGGTGTACCCACTAGCATCTTTGGTGATGGCTACTTGCTGGGCCTTAATTAAACTAATTAAGGAGATAATGTACCAGAGGTACATGGTTGTGCGGTATCTGCTTCCTCTGGGGCAGGAGTCTTCTTGCAGTGGGAAGCGTGGATCCAGTGTGGCCTGACGGCCAATTTGACAGAGGTTGCGGTGATCAGGAGAACTTGGAACGGTCCGTAAAATCTTGGTTCCAGGGTATTTTTCCGCACAAATTTCTTGACCAGAACCCAATCTCCGGGAAGCAGGTTGTGGGTACCTGTATCCAAATCGGGATCTAGAATTGAAGAGAAAACTTGGGCATGTATTTTGTTCAAGGCACTTGCAAGTTCAGTTACATAGTCTACTAAAACATCAGATTGAAGCTGCAACTGTTGCGGATAATAACAACCTAGTCTGGGTGCGGTCCCAAATAGAATCTCATATGGGGATAGTGAGTGCTTCCCTCTAGGTGTGTGCCTAACGCTAAATAAAGCTTTTGACAGGCTTTCTGGCCAGGGCATCTTTGTTTCTTGTGACATTTTTAACATTCTGGCTTTTAGAGTGCCGTTCATGCGTTCCACTTTGCCACTACTTTGTGGGTGATAAGGGGTGTGAAAGGCTAGGGTCACTCCCAGAGCAGTCCAAATTTCTTTAGTCACTGTTGCTGTAAAAGCTGGGCCCTGATCACTTTCAATGACTTCTGGAAGTCCAAATCTACATACAATATCTGCAAGTAGACGTTTTGCTGTTGTCTTGGCAGTGATATTGGCCACTGGGTAGGCTTCTGGCCAGCCTGAGAACATGTCCACTATTACTAGTGCATATTCATGGGGCCCACTCTTGGGCATTTGTATGTGATCAATCTGAATTCTCTGGAATGGGTACATGGGCTTAGCCAGGTGTTTCAAGGGCACCTTGGTTGGTTTCCCTGGGTTGCATTTTGCACAAATGACACAGGCCCTACAGAAGCTGTTGATCAATGTTGTGATTCCAGGTGCTTCATAATACTTTTGTATGAGGGCGGCCATTAGGTCTTTTGACAGATGTGCAGGTCCATGTGCCCATTGGACAACTGCTGGATATAAATTTTTAGGAAGGCAGAATTTAAAGTTGTTGTAGTATATTCCGTCCTTTAGGATAGCTCCTTTCTTCTTCCATTTCTGGATTTCTTCGGGGGTAATTGCAGCTTGCTGTTCCCGCAAAATTCTTAGGTCAGTAGGAAGGGTTTGTAAGGTAAAAATAGGAACTTCTTCTTCTTGTCCGGACACTTCTTCATCCACTTCCTGCAAATTTCTTGCTGCTTGCTTAGCAGCCTGATCAGCCAAATGGTTGCCCTTTGCTTCATCTGTATCCAACTTCCCATGTGCCTTGACTTTCAAGACAGCCACTTCTTCAGGGAATAGGAGGGCATCCATTAGTTCCTTGATTGCAGAGCTGTGTTTGACTGGTGTACCGGCAGTGGTAAGAAATCCCCTTGTCTTCCAAATGAAGCCGAAGTCATGTGCCACACCCAGAGCGTATCTTGAATCCGTGTAGATGTTGGCACGTTTTCCTTCGGAAATTTTGCATGCTGAAGTCAGGGCTTGTAATTCAGCTTCTTGTGCAGACATTGCTGGTGGTAAAGATGATGACTTGATAACTTCATCTGTTGTGGTTACGGCATATCCTGTGTGGTATTTTCCTTCTTCATCAGCATACCTTGAACCGTCCACAAACAGGGTGAAATCAGGATTTGGTAATGGATTCTCATGCACAGTTGGTAAGTGTATTGTCTCCATTTTCATCTGTTCAAAACAGTCATGAGGTGTCTCTGGGTCATAATTATTCACTATGACCAGATCTTGAAATTCTTTTTCCAGGAAATGGCGTGGCCATGCTTCAAGAAGATCAGTTGTTGGGTACTTGGCAATGCCATTTTCCTGTAGCTGTGATTCATCCATGGTGGCCCATAATTTTGCCAAGGGCCCAAGATCATTCCATGATTTTGTTTTCAACTTGGTAACAGGGACATGTGGAATAGCAGTATCCCAATGACGGTACAGGTAATTGAGTTCTGGAGGTAGTTGGATCAGGACCATGCTATTGCCTTCAGAGTCACAGTAGAAATCTTGAGCAGTGAGCTTCACCCCCATCCAGTGATAAAGCTCATCTTCATAGCAAGGTTCAGGAGTGATGTTTGGCTTGTACCACGTGGTACAGAAGGCATAATCAGGGCCTTCACAGAGAGGTGTTTGTTCTTCATAGAATGTTAAATCTTGATGCATTCTCTTGATGCATCCGGCGAGAAGGTAGATGTAGGTTTCATCCATGATAAACCCATAGTAAATACCCCCCTCAGGGAGTGGAAGAAGAGTGGATGGATTAAGAACTTGGCATCTTTGAATAGTAATGTTGTCAGGTAGGAGAAGGTGACACTGTAGACGCAGGTGTCTGGCAGGAGACACATGCTTGAGCTGGACTTGGTTGATGATGGCAGAAATGTCATGAGGGGCCAAGACAACCAGAGGGTGGCCGAGGACCAGGTCTGCAGTTCTTTCAATAAGTTCTCTTGCAGCAAACACAGCCCTAAGGCAGGAAGGGGTCCCTCTGGCCACAATATCCAGCTGGCAGGAGAAATATCCAATAGGCCTCTGGCGGCCTCTTAAGTCATTTGTTTGGGTAAGGACTCCTGTAGCATGGCCTTGTCTTTCAGAGACAAATAATTTGAAGGGTTTGGTATAGTCTGGCAGGCCCAAAGCAGGAGCAGATGCAATGGCACGTTTTAGAGTGTGGAAATTGTCCAGTGCTTCATTGGTCAGGCAGAATGGGTCTGACTTGAGTGCATCATAGAGAGGTTGCATGAGCAGAGAGGCTTCTGGGATCCATGCTCGGCAGTAGGAAATGAGGCCTAAGAAGGCATGTAGAGATTTTGAAGTCCTTGGAGGTGGAATATCCAGTACTGCTCTGACTCGGTCCCAAGTGAGATGTCTGGTGCCTTGGGATAGGCAATGTCCAAGGAAGATTACTGAAGGTTGACAGAATTGCAGCTTTAGAAGTGATGCTTTGCATCCTTGTTCTGCCAAATAGCAAAGGAGACTAATTAATTGAACATTCTTCAGTTGTTGGTATGTCATCTCCACAGAGTAATAAATCATCCACATACTGGAGCAGGACAACTTCTGGGTGGTCTGCTTGCCATGGATCAAGGATAGAGCACATGGCCTTTGCAAATTGACTTGGAGAGTTTTGTGCCCCTTGGGGCATGACAGTCCATGTGTACTGTAGCATTTCATGTGTGAAAGCAAACAGGTATTGGCAAATTGGATCCAGTGGTACACTGAAGAAGGCATTGGCCAAATCAATGACTGTGAAGTATTTTGCTGAAGGTGGGACCCCAGAGAGCAGAGTGTGTGGGTTAGGCACAATAGGGGTGTCTAGGACTGTTGCTTCATTAACTGCACGGAGATCCTGAACCATTCTATACTTCTCTGGTTCACCTTTTGGAGTTTTCTTCTTCACAGGAAATAATGGGGTGTTGCATTTTGATTCACATTTTACAAGAGCACCCTTCTCCAAGAGTGCTTTGATTTGAATTTAAATAGCTGCAGCTTGAGCTGGTTTTAAGGGATATTGTGGTTTTCTTGGTAACTTTGCTCCTGGAATGAGCTTTACCACCACAGGTGGAACTTTTAGGTGACCTATGTCCTCTGGGCCTGAGGACCATAATTTTGCAGGTACCTTTGTTTTTAATTCATCTGGAAAATTGGACCTCTGTTCCTTTGCTTCCCCACGGAGTTCTTCTAAGTGCAGCATCAGAGGCAGGGAGCACAAGGCTGAGGTGTCTGATTCAGATAGAGGAGTAGACAGTTCTACATGTCCATCTGGAGTTAAGGTGATAGATGCCTGCAGGCGTGAGAGGACATCAGCGCCTAACAGGTTAATTGGGCATGTGGAGGATACCACAAAACGAGCAAGCAGGCTAGGATAGTTGCCAACTCGTAATGGAGTTGTTAAAGGACTGTGTCTTGGTTGGCCATCCACTCCAACACAAGATACATCAATATTTGACAGAAAAGATGGGTCTGGCAGGTCTTGTTCTCGTAGAAGACTGCGGGCTGCACCTGTGTCAACAAGAAATGTGGTAGGTTGACCTTCAATGGGTAGAGTCACAGTGGCAAGTGGCCCCCCCTTATCCCCTGAAGACACTGCCATGACAGGGGTTAATGACACAGGCTTGCCAATTTCCTAATCATCAGGTTCCTCAACTATTGGAACTGTTGTTGTGGCCTTGGGGGCAGGCTTGGACATCTTCTTGGGTTCTCTCTTAGGTTCTGGGCAATCGTTTTTGAAGTGTCCTTTAGCTTTGCAATTGAAACAATAACCATCCTCAGGTTTAGTGCCTTTGGGAACTGGTGCAGGGCGAGACACCATGAGAGGAGCTGAACTGGGCCTTCTAGGAGTCTGGGCAGATTCCAGTCCTCTAGCAACTAAGAGTAAGGTATCCAAAGGGACTACCTTATATTCAGGGCGTGCAGCAATGATTCCCTTGCGTATGGAGTCTTTAACACCTTGGACAAATGCACCAGACAGCATTTGTGAATGAATCTTGTCAGTAAGATCAAAACCCAAATCTGTAAACATTTGGAACAGTCTTGCTTGAAACCTTTCCACTGATTCCCCTTTGTCTTGTATAATATCAGTAAGGCCAGCAGCCTGATCTGCAAGTTTGTCCTTAGCCCATTCTTTCAGTTGGTTGCAAAAAGTTACTCCGGAGGGGTAATCAATATCACTTACGAGCAGATCTGTACTGAGGTGGCGGGCCATGCTGGGCCAATATGCATCCCCGGCTTTAATAGCACAAATGCTCAGTAAATCACGCCATGCTGCGGAATAAGTCTTTTGAATCTGAACTATCCCTCGGTAAAAAGGCATAGGCTGCTTTTCTGGGTCAGGGAGTGATTTCATTAGAGCACTAGCTTGAGTAGGATTAAAAGCAACATATTTAGGAGGGGCCCGTTCTCCCCGACCCTTATGTCCAAAAGGATCATCGATGGAACGGCGGGCCGAGGGCCCCGCAGCCTCCAATGAGTCCTGGGATACCTCGTCATCCTCATCCTCATCTGTGGTCTGGGCCCTTCTGCGTAAGGGGACCACCTGAGGTGTCAGAACCGGGGGAAATGAGGGATTCCCAGATGCTGGGGTGGCTAGTGGGTTATGAGCTTGGGGTGAATAATCATCGGGAAGTACCGGCATCAAGGGTGCTAGATGACTGGGGGCCGCCATATTGGAGGCGTGAAAGGAAACTGCATTAGGGTTAAGGGAAGAAGTGGCGGCCATGTTGGATGTGGGCACATCCGGGGCAGACTGTGCCGGACTGGGCATGACCGGGGTTTGGGGAGTGGCTTGGGAAAGGAAGTAGGCTTGGTTTGGATGGGGCAGGGTCAAGGGGTAAGGGAAGGGGTAGGGCCAAGACAACTGGGCAGGGTTTTGGGCGGAACCTGGGGAGGATGGATTAGTTGGGCAGGGGTTAGGGAAGGAGGTGGGACATCCGGAATACTGATATGAAACTGAAGGGGTAGGAACTTGGGCTGTGCGAGGAGTGGGAAAGGGAGAGAGCGGAGAGGGATTAGCAGACGCAGGTGTAGTAGGAGGAGCCGGAGCGGGTGTAGTAGGATTGACAGTAGCAAGAGAGGAGGGGTTGGTGAACTGGGTGGATACAGACGGGAGGGTAGGATTATTGACGGAGAGAGAGTGTAGAGAAGGAATGGCAGATGAAATGCTCGGATTAGGCAGAGAAGGTAGTGCAGGGATGGATGAGGATGATGGGAATGTTAGGGATGATGATGGGGAGAGTAATGATCCATCAGAATTCAGGACCGGACCAACAGGGGAAATGACGGGATGGGCGTTGGGAGGGTTGGGGGAGGGGAACATGGTCAGCTGGCTGTCACTTGTTGCTGACTGAACCTTGGGGATAGACATCCCCTGGGCGCCATTTTGGGGCGCTGGCTGAGGGAATACCCCAGCAACACAATTATTATGATACACAAACAATTTCACACCTTTATGATTTATTTCTTCCTCAACCCAACCTCCCTGCTGAATAGCCTTCGCTACTCTGTACCATGCTTCAGCAGTCCGCAATAAATCATCTGTAAACTTGCCTTTCTTCTCTGTCAGTAATCTACGCCAGCTTTCTGGCTGCAATCTACCACATGAAGGCACAGCAATTTTACACACTTTAGCAATCTTTTCAACACCTTTAACCATCTCCTCACCCTCTCTGTCTTCAACTAAATCACATGCGAGCCAGCCCCTACCGGGCTTACTCATTTCCTGTCCCATATCCCCCCTATACAGGCGTCCCAGATATAGGGAAAGAAAAATGAAACAGAACGTCTACAATGCTCGACTGCCACTCAAGGAGGGTGGGTCCCCCTCAAGTGCGTCTTCCCAAAACGTAGACCAGTCACTAAATCCGCCTACCCGAGGTGGTAGTCACGGATTGGAGCGGAGTGAGAAGTGTGTGACCAATCACTTCTCTTACAAGAGAAATAGGAGTGGATAGAGTAAATAATACAGGAAGTATAGGAAAAGTAAAAAGTAATGAGAAATTTTAGAGACAGACACAGGAGTTTGAATGACTCCCAATTAAACAAAAAACACAACAATTCAATTGAAATACAGTGCATGCATCACAGTTCAAATAAAATCAACAGTAATCCCTTTCCTTTACTCGTGTGACCAAAGTCACCTCCCTCAACCTCGTAGTGTCCCCGCTCGGAGAACGACTTTCGTAAGTCTCACTACCAGCGGCCACGGAAAACAACTAACACCGGTCCGAGATCCGTAAGCCTCCCTCGTTACAGCAGTCCACTAAGTGTGGCCACCTCTATCCTCACCCTCGTAGCGCCCCTATGAACCCACTCATAAGTCTCACTACCCCGTGGTGATGGAGACAGCAATGCCTGCCCGAATCCACGCACCACAAATAACAATTGGAATGCCACCAGCCTCAGCGCTCGAAGCTGGAGGGTACCACCTCTCTGCAAGCAGAGTTATGTGCACAATGAGGCTAGCTAGGCTATCAAAGTGACACCAGAAGGACTCCCAGGAAACTATGAGTCTACACAATCTCCACAGATCCAACACCCCTCTTTTTCCTTATAGCCACAGCCACGAGGCTCCTAAAAGAGGTAAACAGGCAAAGAAGACCCCCAGGAAAACTTCCACAGGTCCACCCCCCTTTTTCCCTACAGCCACAGCCACGTGGCTCCTAAAAGGAGTAAACAGGCAACAGAGGACCCCAGGCAAACACCCCCAGGTCCACCCCCCTTTTATCCCCCCCAAAAAAGGGGACACAAATAAACACTCAACCCGGGCACTTAAACTAAAACAGGCCAATACAAACACACCCAGGCAACAGATAGACTAAATGCAGGTAAACAAGTGAGTAACAAGACACCGGGCAAGATATTACCTGTCTTTGATGTCCTCCCGGGAAGCAGTCACAGACACGTGGACGGGTCAATCAAAGGGGCCGGAACATACCGGTGGCTCTGCAGAAGTCTCTACCGTGTGATTGGAGGTGATCAGTCTCCCTTTCCTTCCCCCCGGATTCCTCCGTCCAACAGCGTCTTCCTTAGGACGGCTTACCGGCCAGAGGCCATAGCCCGATGCCCCACGTTGGGCGCCAAATTGTTATAGTATAATTTAGAAATAAACAAAGATGTTTAAATGTCTATCTGTTCCTGTCCAAATTTGAGATGATTATATTGCGTATACGCAGAAGTAATTCAGACTGACACACGGAGTTCAGGTTAAAATAACTTCGAGGAAATTTATTGGCATCTGAGGAAAGAGCGGGCTCGCAGGCCCTTTTAAGGGGGATTTTGCATCATCATTGATTATCGAGATATCGGTAAATAAACATCATTAATTGGATTAATTGTTAAGTGTCTGTGTCAGTGTCCACCCATCAATATGATTAATTGGCTCAAAAACTAAGTGGTTAGCTAGGTGTCCTCCCACCGAGAGGTGGTATTGTTCTGGACACGGGTGTGGACGGATGGCTCAAGCGCCATCTTTCAGAGCATGAGGTTTACTCGGTGGAAAGGGGGGCTTGGGCGTCATTTTACGTAGTTAGTGATGTCAGTCTCGTGGTCAGGTGCAAGGCTCTTTTATGAATAGAACATTTCATTAGTACAGTGTTCTCATGGCCTTCAGATTATACTATGTTGCAAATTACAGGAGATTCAGCAATTCCGGGGTTAGTCATGTCTTTATAGAAAATACAGTCTCTGTTCATTGTACTAAATGTTGCTGGGAAATTCTGTCATGTAATGTAGTTTAAAATGGAGGATCTGTCAGGTAATGTGGACAAAATGGAGGGTCTGTCATAGTGTGGGATTAAAATGGAGTTAGTACAATAATTCAATACAGGTTCAATAAAGATTTTTAATAATTCTACATCACTAGCATATATACAACATCTACAGTACTACACGTCATAAAATGTTTAATTTCATCTTTTTTTTTAATTAAAAGTGCGAAATTTTAAGATTTTTCTATTATTCCTAATTCTTGTTTTGCATCCTTTACAACAATTTTTTAAAGGAACAAAAGGGATTTTTTTTATTGTGGAAGTTGTAAAGGAATAATAGGAAAATCTTAAAATTTAGCTCTTTTAATTCAAAAAAGGAATATGAAATTAAACATTTTATGACGTGTAGTACTGTAAATGTTGTATATATGCTAGTATGTCCCTGTGGACTACAATATATAGGGAAAACATCACGTCCCTTTAAAATAAGAATCAGAGAACATATATACAACATCCAAAGAAAATTCCTGGATAAGAATGTTTAGTGGGACAAGACTGCCCTCTATAGACCAAATACTTAAATTGCTATCTGGAAGGTAACCACACCTCCCGTTTTCTATTGGTCTATCACCTAGTGAATTTTCCCTTTAAAAAGTTAAGACAAAGGGAAGAGAGAGGTATGCAAAGGAAGCAAAGAAGCAAAGAGGTGAGCAGTCGGGGGCAATGCAGAGAAATCCATGACAGATATCCACTCCAGGGCACTCAGAATTTCTTACACACCATCACACATCCATTCAGTTCCTGAGAATACCTATGAATCTGATGAAAATATCTACTCAACTGGTAATTATACTGGTTTCATTTAATTAATCGAAATTAATTAAAAATTTTCTAATAGCATGATATATAACTGGATAAATCACGATCAGATTTCGATATTTAGAAATCTTAGTTACTAAAGAGTTTATAATTAAGCATTCCATTCTGCAGATGGAAAGGAATAATTATATATATTAATGTGACATATCACATGTTAGCATATCGTGATATTTATCCAGGTGTATTGATTTGCTCTAAAATAAGATAAAATATCTGTTTAGGCAAGTTAAAATTCTGCTTATAGAACATGGTAGATTACTCTTATTGGATGGTTCCAGGAAATGACTAATGAGCTGGTTTAAATGTTATTTTATTTAAAATTACATGAGAATAGGTCTTAATTACTTAGGAGGTCTAGCCAGCATTGAAAGGGTTATTCTAACTGTCAGCTAAAGTTTTATGGCCTTAAAGCGGCACTGTCATGCCGAACTTACCTTTCCTCAATCTCTTCCTCTTCTCCCCCTCTCTCAGGATGTGTTATTCTTTTCTTCCTGTCTTCTTTAGTTTTCTTTAAAATCATAAGACAAAGTAGGGACTCTTTGTCTTATGGAGGATTTCTCCGCTTGACCAGTTCAGACCAGCGGAGGAGCAAAGTGTGCTTCATTTCCGCTGGTCAGAGCAATTTTCCCATAATCCCTAGCTTTCCTCCCTGTTCCCACAATGCTTCCTGTCAGTATTGCCGAACGTCCTGTCACTTAGACAGAACGCCGGCAAAACTGCCGAATTGCCTCCTAACAGAATGAGAAGAGTTTCTCCATTGGTTTAAGGATGCAATTCGGTACTTTGTTCGTATCGGAATTTTATTCTAATTAATGAAACTCCGATCCTATTCATTGCCGCGGCTGCATCTTGCAGCCGCTTAGTAGATAACTCCCTAATTCCCACGGTATCAGGGAGCTATCTACTAAATGGCGGAAAGACCTAAATTGGTCTTTCAGCCAAATTTACGAATACTAAGTAAAGATTAGTTAGTATTAGTAAATAATATGCCCCTACTCGCTATACCGCGAGTAGGGGCATGTCTAGTAAGCAGTGAGCAGCCTGTGGCTGCTCACTGTAAAAAAAACAAAAACCTAATAACCCCCACCTGCGCGGGGGTTAAAGACGGGGGGTACCTACTGTCCTCCCCCCTGGCCCCCACCCCTGCGTGGTGGGTGGGGGCCCTAATAAAACAATAAGGGGGGACCTACTGTCCTCCCCCTGTCCCCCACCCCTGCGCGGTGAGTGGGGGCCCTAATAAAACAATAAGGGGGGGGACCTACTGTCCTCCCCCCTGGCCCCCACCCCTGTGCGGTGGGTGGGTGCCCTAATAAAACAATGGGGGGGGACCTACTGGCCCCCACGCCTGCGCGGTGGGTGGGGGCTCTAATAAAACAATAAGGGTGGGGGTGGGGGCCCTAAATGAACCCCATCAAGGTGACTAGGGGTCCCAAGCCCCTAGTCCCCCCCCCACCCAAAACATTCTATCCCCTACCTACCCCCCTCACCCTAAAGATAGTGAGGGGGGAATAAAATAACTAACCTGTAAAAAAAACTTACCATTTGATGTCTTCTTTTTTCTAAATTCTTCTTTCTTCAGCCCCCAAAAAGGCCAAATAAAAATCCATCATACCCGTTGCACTTTAAAAAAAAAAATGAGCGCAAACAAAAATTAATCCATGTTCACCCATGGAGGGCACGCAGCATACTGAGCTCCGCAGGGCGGGTCAAGGCTTATAAAGCCTTGCCCCGCCCTGCAATTAGGCTTAGAACACTCTGATTGGTTGGTTTAAGCCAATCAGAGTGCTCTGTGTTATTTTACACAGCGTGGGAAAATTCAAAAGAACTTTCCCACGCTGTGTAAAATGACACAGAGCACTGTGATTGGATGGTTTTCACAGTGCTCTGTGTCATTTTACCAATCAGAGTGTTCTAAGCCTAATTGCAGGGCGGGTCAAGGCTTTATAAGCCTTGACCCGCCCTGCGGAGCTCAGTACGCTGCGTGCCCTCCATGGGTGAACATGGATTAATTTTTGTTTGCGCTCGTTTTTTTTTTGTTTTGTTTTTTTTAAATGCGACGGGTATGATGGATTTTTATTTGGCCTTTTTGGGGGCTGAAGAAAGAAGAATTTTGAAAAATGAAGACATCAAATGGTAAGTTTTTTTTACAGGTTAGTTATTTTATTCCCCCCTCACTATTTTTAGGGTGAGGGGGGTAGGTAGGGGATAGAATGTTTTGGTTGGGGGGGGGGTGACTAGGGGCTTGGGACCCCCAGTCACCTTGATGGGGGGGCTTAATTTAGGGCCCCCACCCACCGCGCAGGGGTGGGGGCCGGGGGGGAGGACAGTAGGTCCCCCCTCATCTTTATTTAGGGCCCCCACCCACCGCTCAGGGGTGGGGGCCAGGGGGGAGGACAGTAGGTCCCGTCCCCCTATTACCATTTTTTTTTTTACAGTGAGCAGCCACGGGCTGCTCACTGTTTAGTGGACATGCCCCTACTCGCGATATAGCCCCTACTCGCGATTTTAATCTCCCTTATGCTATTATGGGGGTCATATTGACCCCCATAGAGTGAGGGGGGACCTGGGGGGCTAATGAAGTGGCGGGGAGCATTGTTCCCTGCCGCTTCTGTCTTTACATATTACAAGGAGGGAGCAGCACGCCGGTAGCTCCCTCCTTGTAATAAACCGAACGAACAAACGAACACTGATACTCGGTGTTAGTTTGTTCGTCTGATTTTTTCTATTCATTCATTCTTTCGTCTGTCTGATGAATGAATGAATAGGTGAAATTCCCGTTCGCATGTCCAGGTGTTTCACTGGGCATGTGCGGGAATCTCACAGTCTGTGTAGTGTGGGTAGATGACGTGTCCCACAGGGACTTCACCTACCCACACAAAGATGGCGGCGCCCTGAATATAGATCGGGGCAGAAGATAAAGAATAAAAAAATAGGTAATGTGGGGGGCTTAGGGGCATTTGGGGGTGACTAGGGGGTCAATTGGATGTAGTGGAGGCGGGAGTGGGGTTAAAAAAAAAAACGGGATTCGGCATGACAGTGCCGCTTTAAGCTGCAAGCTCTGTGTGTAAGTTTCGCTTTCGTTTCTCTGTGAAGTACTATCATAAATCATTATTAGCCATTGGAATGTGTATTGCATAATACGGTATGTTATACTAAATATTCATTGATCATTGTCACGCATGTTACTTATTATTATTATTTAAATTGTCACAATAAATTGTATCTATTTTTATAACAAATTGTGATTTCATTTATATGGAATACATTTCACTTACACGATAACGATCTTTGGGATCTGAGAACTGAAATAGTGGGCAATTCTTAACTGTTTACTATTATTATCCCATAAATATCCCCACAATACAGAGTGAGTAAAAGTATCATTCTGATTGTTAGAAAGTTGCAATGTTAGATCGTGGATAAATGCAGGTTGCACGTATTATTGAATTTTTTATGTACATAGAGTAAATAAATGTATCCACTTGATTGCTAGAAATTTGCAATGTTTGAGTGTTGCTATGCCGCACGTTCTAATGAAAGACTTTTGCGAACGCTAAGAGTTCCCGGCACAAGAGATTTCCCTCCCATACCCCTACGTCACCCTTACGAATGCGGAAGTGAAGGGTGTAACTATAGACGCTAGGATGCCCGGTTGCGTCGAGAATGAAAGGGGAGGAGCAAAAAACTCAGGCTGAAAAAGGGCGCGAAAGGACTCCTATTTAAAGCAAGTTTAAACTGAATGGATTTACACTTTGAGAAAAGCTTCGGCTGAAACGCGTCAGTGTGTGCAGAGTGGGATTGCGGTTTTCTAATTTTTGCTGCTGTTTTACCTTACAATAAAACCTTTTATAAAAGAACCTGCATCCTGGGCATTTTAAAGAAGGAACAAGCAAACAGTTGGCATTTGATTCCAGCCACCACTACTCCTTATTCATTCAACGCTCCTAGTCTGAGTCAGCTTTTAAGTGACTCAGTAATATGTGAGTTTGTTAAATTATTCACAATTTATAATTTATTTTGATGTTATTACCCTATGTCTTTTTCCTGATGTTATATTTACAGGATTTTAATTGAATAAAAGGGTAAAGAAATCTACTATTTGTGTATGCCTGTAGGTGCCTTGCTACTGGTGTGTCTCTTTGTGAGGAGACCTGGTGAATGTGTTCCATTATCCTTCTAAAGGTTTTCCTACATAATGTAAACCACAAGAACACACTGAGGTAAACCCCCACAGTAGTATTGCTGTTAAAAAAACAAAAAAAACTGTTGCACTGCATGGTTGACAAAGCCATCTCTACTCTTAATTTTGGAATCTTTGGAAATGTATCTGCACTCTACACATTTCCTGCATCTATATGTACCTTTAAATGAAAGCTAAGTTCTCCTAGGTCGATCTCTCATCAAATGGCTATGGACCAAGAAGTGTTTGAGATTCTCCCCTCTCCTCGCTGTTAAAGATACATTGGGGTAACTACCTCACAAAGGTGTTCATCTTGTGAGATAAGGGGCCAAAACCTGTTTAATATTCCTAAGATTACAGAAATCCTTCAGCTTTGAAATCCACTAGACATTCCTTAACGCGGAACTTCTCACAGCATCACACAACAGCACAGCTTAAAGCCATAACTTTTACTATCAGTTAGAATTACACTGTCAACTCACTCACTGCTGGCTACAATTCTCACAGGAAAAACACCTTTAATATTGCAATTAACAATACAATATTTCAGTTGAAATATTCCTTCCATCCAGTAACTAAAAGTATAAGGCACCCAATAAAACGTTAACATTACAGATGATTAACTTAACATGTTAGATTTGTAGCAGAGCTCCAATACCTAGCATTGGTATCTCCGCTATTCCTTCCTCGAAGCTGTATAATAATCCAAGACACTTTCCCCCCCAGCAACTAGACGACACAGTTCTGTGAGTGAATGGCTTTTATGCATATACCCCGACATGGGTTCTCCCATACAATAATACAGGGCTTTTCTTCCCAGGATCCTCTTTGCCTGAGAGATTGTGTGAGAAAAAGCTAGAACTCCATTATCTCTCAGGTACAGAAAAATCTACAATATTTAAAAAAACGCCAAAAATACATTTTAATAACTTTAGAACCCCACAAAAGTCATATCACCGAATAGCTTGGATCTGAGCGCTCACTTTGCCGAAATATCACTCAGATCCCTTCATTGGTTTGGGAATGCCAATTGAATGAAGTTTAGACCGGTCGGCCACGTGGTGATGCCCCAAAACACTTCTAGAGAAAGCAAGGCAACGACCAGTCATCTTTCGGGGGTTCTCGAACGAACACTGATGAATCTATACCCTTGCTGTTAGGATACGAATGCTCCCCCTGTTCGGTATCAATTTCAGCAGTATCAATTTCCCAGGTGTTCGCGGGGTCGTGTATGCCAAAATAGTTCCATGCTGTCGACGACCATGTACCATGTGCCTGTGTTCGGGAGACAAAATGGTCGCCAATTGTTTGAACACCTGCGTTCGGTTATATGAACAGTGGCCACACAGGGAAAACACTTGCACTAATAACCAATTTGTCAACAGCCAGGGGTGGTTGGTAATTAAAAGGTGCGAACAAGGGGAACACAGAGTTGGTTTGGTAAATGAACGAGGGTGTACGGACAGCTGAACAGAAGGGAATAAAAGTGTAGCTAGAGCATCCATTCTGCTACAAAATTAACTATCCCTAAATATAGATAAGTCAATATCTGTGGATAATAACTTGGTAAGCTATACTTGGCAAATTACCAGTAAATATATTGTTCATTTATTCCACCTGCAGTAATGGAATTTGGAACCCTATATTTCCTCAGCTAAGTTATGATTTCAAAATTTTGAATTCAGATCAAATTTTATCCAGAAATATTTCTGCTTTTAGTACAAATGTATTACTTTAAATTAAATAAAACCCGCATATTTACCAGCTTTCTTGGTAGAAATTCTTTGGAGAAATATTCCATGTATGGTGTATGCAGTATGAGTAGAGGATTGTGAAAAAATGTTATCAAGAGTTATCAAGAGTTCTGAGTATTCCAGATTCAGTTGGAAAAAGAATATTAGAGTTCTAGAATTAGTTGGAAGAGATACAGAGTTAGATGTGTCCAGCTTTTGGTTAATGATCAAAGACCAAATACTTTTTTGTCTCCTCCTTGCTTCTTTCTCCAGATCTCAGACTTAAAACACATATCTTCGGCACTCCTCAATTTTTAAAGGAAAGGCTTCCCTAAACTTTCTTTACGTCACCAATTTAAAGTGGCAAATTAAATCAAGTGGGTGTATCCTTATTATCGAGTGTCTTATAGACTACGGTCAATAGATGGCCTTGTAACACCACAAGAAATTCCCATCAGGAAGTCCAACTACCACGTCGTATAAGGGGTTAATTGAATTTCGTGATGCATTTGGAATCATTATTCTTATCTCTAATGGGTCATCAGAGATTTGTCAGTCTTCAAATTATTTTTGGTCCTTTTTAGCAGATAGTCTCCATTTTGGGCCATAAAGTATCTCTTGACGCCACTTGAACCCTTTTTCACCTTCTCTTATAATATATCCTTCTAGCAATCCATTAAATTTTAAAAGGTAAAATTAATTACTTTTAATATTATCTCTTTCTGGGTTTTTGTTTTTTTAGTTACACTGTCTCATTGTGTGAAACTAAATGTAGTACTTAGTAATGTGACAGCATGTGATATATATATATATATATATATATATATATATATATATATATATATATATACATGTTCTTTTACACACATGCAGCTAATATTGGTTTAATAATAATGAATTTTCTTCATTGGGACAATCCATGAATATTCAATATTATTAACATAGGTACTATTTATATATGAGTAAACACAATTTTATTAAAGGACACGGAGGCTCTTATTAGGCTTGGGGTCTAAATGATTGGTCCAACGATCTATATGCCTAATTGGCAACGCAAATGCTGCATTGGCTACTGAGCAGCGTAAGGCTATCCTTATGAAAATTTAGCCGAAACTTGTTAACGTGGCTATATCTGAGTCTGGGCCACAGACAAAAAGGCCTCCTTTTCGGAGATAACTTCGTGAAGGAGTTGGACAAGGCACAAACAAGCATGAAGAGAGTGTTCTCTCCCAAGATTTTTGGTGGGGCCGGCAGACATCTGGGTAGTCTGTCCAGCCGTTCCTACCGGTGATACCGAGGGCCCGCCACACCTAGGTTCCAGCCTCCAGAGAACAAGTCCCCTTCGCCCTTCTTCAGGTGCAGATCAGGTCCCGTTATCTTTGCCCCGTTTTGTAAGCAACCTCTTCCTGATGCCCAAGAAAGCGACCAGTCATCAACCTGCGCCCCCTAAATGCATTCGTCCGGTACCACCATTTCAAAATGGAGGGAATCCACTCCCTTCGGGACCTCCTCAGATTGGGGGACTTGATGGTCAAACTAGACTTACAGGACGCCTATCTCACTATCCCCATTGCCGAAGACTGTCACAACCTTCTCCAATCCCAATGGGACGAGACGACTTGGCGATTCCAGTGCCTTACCTTTGGGCTATCATCGGCTCCGTGGTGCTTCACCAAGCTGCTGAAACCTGTGCTCACTCTCCTACGCAGCAGGGGTGTTCGGATGATCATATACCTGGACGGTATGCTGATCATGGCAAACAATAGTAAGTGAAACACAAAATATACAAACAAAGTGGGATTAAGTGTGGTGGCAATAAATGCCACAGATCACCTGAGTGGAAACCCCTTACACCACTCTATAAAATACAAACATAAAATACATACAATGTAGGAGATGATTCACACTTCTAGAATGGTTCTGTAATATAAAAAGCAATATAGTGTAATATGCTAATACAATTGTATCAATCGAAATGAGCGTCAGGTACTCACAAGCCTAGAGCCAAATTTCTGCATATGGCTCTCATGGATAGCGCTGTGGGACTTTTCAGGGACTTTATCTGTGGGACTTCCCAGATCACTTATATGATGCTCCGGTTGGGTAATAATCCAGGTTCCACAACTTGACTTGAATTTTTCAGGAGAAAACTTTATTGCTCCCAATGTGGAGTAAAACATGGATAAAATTGAAATTTCGATAAAATAAATAAAAGATAGAGTAACTGTATATAGTCCTGCCGATTGGCAAAAGTCCAAATGTCCGAAACGCGTTTCGCCCCGTACCAGGGGCTTTTTCAATCGGTGTATGGGCTTCCTTCTCTGTTTGGCGTCTTCTTAATCCCCTTGTGTCTTTTCACTTCCGGGTTCCGGCTATCGCACGTATGGAACGCAACGTGCGTTCCACCGCTGACGGCATGCGTTCCACTTTCAGATGGCGCCGTCGCTATCAACTGACGTCACTGGAACGCATGTCGAGCGTATCGTGCGTTCCATTTCGGAATTAATGGGAATTTAGATAGCTTTAGTGGCATAACATAAAAGTGCTCAATTAATAGGAATTTGGATAGCATTATTAGCATAGCATTAAAGTGCTGATGTTATTAATGGGAATTTAAATAGCATTACATTAAAGTGCTTAATTAATATAAATTTGAATAGCATTAGTGGCTTAACATTAAAGTGCTGATGTTGTGCAAAAAGTGATAATAGCCTTTAACTTAGATAGTATTGATCACATTGAAAAAAACATATGCTGACATATTATATTAAAGTGCTAGTGTTGTGCCAATGGTGATAATCATTCTTAATATTAATACTGGTATCTTTAAAGTGCTTATAGTTGTAGGGTATTGTTAACTGTCCATTATAATATTAAATATTCATCACACAGGTGTCTCTAGGTGGATAACAAAGTGCTTTCCGTTTTAGAGGATAGCAAATATATCAAATACTTTTAAAAGCCTGTTCTATGTAGTAGGAGGTGACAGCATTTTCCTGATATTGTTCAATTTTATTCTAGCATAAAGATGTTTCTTACAAATAGGCATTTAGAAGAAATGACAGACCTCGAAGTCTGAATTTAATCCGTGGGGTATTAGAGTGTTAAAGTTAAAAAAATAGGTTCTCAGGTTCCTGGTTATGGTGGGTTTTAAAGTGCTTTGATAAACTGTGTGTCTCTAGACCTTTTTTTATGTTGCGCACATGTTCCGAAATTCTTATGTGCAGGCATCTTATGGTTCTGCCTATGTATAATAGGCCACAGGGGCATTTTATCACATAAATGACTCCTTTTGAGAAGCATGTAAGTTGTTCCTTAATGGTAAATTCCTTATTGATGAAATCTTTAATATCGGTCAGGTGTCTCTTTTTACTTTTGGTGGTCCTGCACGCCAGGCAGGTCCCACAACCATAGAAACCTTTATTATAGTTTAGAAAATGTTTTATTTTGGCTGGGCCTTCACTACTTCGAACTAGGGTTTTTTTCATATTAGTGGCACCTCTATAAATTATACGTGGTTGGGTCGGTAAAATAGTTTTTAAAACAGGATCTTCTTGTAAGATATACCAGTATTTCCTGATGGCTCTATTTATTTGTTTGTGGTTACCATTAAAATTGCAAATAAAAGGAATATTCTGGGTATACGTAGATTGTGTGTTTTTGGGTTTGTAGGTTAGTAAATCTTTCCTTGATGTGTTCATTACTTCTTCCATAGCTATGTTCAATTCAGTTTCTTCGTATCCTTTTTCTTTAAATTGTTCTCTTATTCTCCCTGCTTGTGTCATAAAGTCTTCGTCATTAGTGCAGTTTCGCCTTATCCTCAAAAATTGTCCTTTAGGTGCGTTCTTAAGCCATGGTCTATGGTGGCAACTGGATTTCTCGATGTACCCGTTTGCATCTACTGTTTTGAAGAAATTTTTTGTTTTAATTTGCTCATTTTGTACAAAGATGTGGAGATCTAAAAAATGGATTTCCTTCTGACTTTGAGAGGTGGTGAGGATAATCCCCCAGTCATTGTCATTTAAAAAATGTTTGAACATCTCTAAAAGGTCTGTCGTGCCTTCCCAAATTAAAAAGATGTCGTCTATATATCGGTGGTAGGACACCAAATTCGACACCCAGGGATGGATTGAATAGATGAAATGTTCCTCCCAATACGCCATAAAAAGATTTGCGTAACTGGGTGCGAATTTGGTGCCCATCGCCGTCCCTCTAATTTGTAGATAAAAAGTATCGTGATACCAAAAAAAGTTGTTCGTTAAAATGAGGTGGATCCCTTCTAAAATGAACTCTATTTGCTCATCTTTAAAATTCGCTTTAACTAAAAAATGTTTCACCGCTTTTATTCCTATTTCGTGTGGAATAATACTGTACAAGGATGTAACATCACTTGTAACCAAATGATAACTGTGTTTCCATTGGATAGAATCTAAAACTTGTAAGATATGGATTGTATCTTTCAAGTGTGACAATGTTTTAGCAACTATAGGCTGTAGTAGTATATCGATGTACTCTGAAATTCTGGAGGAAATGGAGTCTATTCCTGATATAATTGGGCGTCCTGGTGGGTTTAGTGGGTTCTTATGTACTTTAGGTAAATAATAAAAAAACGGTAATTTCGGGTGTGCTGTCTGTAGATATTTACCTTCTTTTTCTGTGAGTATTTCTTTTTCCAATCCCTTCTTAATATATTCTTCAAAGAGTTTCTTCACTTTGTTGGTGGGATTAGAATTAAGTTTTTGGTAAGTGCTGGAGTCTGAAAGGATTCTTTCAGATTCTTCCATGTATTTCAGCTTCGATAGTACCACTATCCCACCCCCTTTGTCGGCCGGTTTTATAATCAGGTCTTTGTTTTTTTGTAATTTTGTTAAAGTATTTTTTTCTTTTCTAGACAAGACAAGATCAGAGAGGGAATAGGCAGTCTAAAAAAACACTTGACAACAATCCCTCAAAAACCAATTGGTCACCAAAGGCATCAACTTCAGTATATCAACATCCCAATAGGAGCTATAGGGACCCAAATAGGAGCTATAGAGACGTCGTAAAAGAAGGCATAAGGAGAGAGTCCCCACAATATAGAAGGAATACCCAAAGATATGGAGAAAAGAGGAACCCCTCGCCAGATCAAAACATAAGAAGAGGAATTACGCCAAGAGAATATGGAAGGAACAGCCGGAAAGCTCTCAGACCAGAAGATACGAGAGAAAGAGATCCCTCAAGACAACAAAAGGAATCCAGAAGAGACATCAAGTCTCAAGAAAGATATGAAGAGAGAAAAACTTTGAATCTAGAACCACTACACACAGAAAAATATCGAGATACTCCTGTGGATTTTCGGAGGGAACCCACAACAGGGAAGCTCAAATGGCAAGAGAAACCGACATCATGGGAATCCCCGGGCAAACGCCAGAGATCCAGAGAACAAGAATCAGAAGAGGAAGAAAGGGGAAACAAAGAAAAGAAGGGAAGGTTATAGACTCCAATGGAATCTTTAACCTTACTGATTGCCCACTTACTGATGGAGAAATACAAGTCCTAAAAAAAGGCCTCAAGTTCGCCCCTACAGTCGAAATAGATAAATTCAACTTTTTTATTGACATGAATAAATTCATGAGAAATCTATCCTTAAAAAAGTTTTTTAATGAGAAAGACTGCCCGATGAATGAACCCCCGGAAAGCGAACAAAATTTTGTTCAAACACAATTGAAAGAGAAATCAACTTTTTTTCCCAGACACATGATCTCTGATGGAATGAAAACATTTGAGACCATGGTGATGGGGGAAATAAACAAAATTAAAAAACTAAATAAATTTCAACAAAACATGTCTAGAAAAGAAAAAAAATACTTTAACAAAATTACAAAAAAACAAAGACCTGATTATAAAACCGGCCGACAAAGGGGGTGGGATAGTGGTACTATCGAAGCTGAAATACATGGAAGAATCTGAAAGAATCCTTTCAGACTCCAGCACTTACCAAAAACTTAATTCTAATCCCACCAACAAAGTGAAGGAACTCTTTGAAGAATATATTAAGAAGGGATTGGAAAAAGAAATACTCACAGAAAAAGAAGGTAAATATCTACAGACAGCACACCCGAAATTACCGGTTTTTTATTATTTACCTAAAGTACATAAGAACCCACTAAACCCACCAGGACGCCCAATTATATCCGGAATAGACTCCATTTCCTCCAGAATTTCAGAGTACATCGATATACTACTACAGCCTATAGTTGCTAAAACATTGTCACACTTGAAAGATACAATCCATATCTTACAGGTTTTAGATTCTATCCAATGGAAACACAGTTATCATTTGGTTACAAGTGATGTTACATCCTTGTACAGTATTATTCCACACGAAATAGGAATAAAAGCGGTGAAACATTTTTTAGTTAAAGCGAATTTTAAAGATGAGCAAATAGAGTTCATTTTAGAAGGGATCCACCTCATTTTAACGAACAACTTTTTTTGGTATCACGATACTTTTTATCTACAAATTAGAGGGACGGCGATGGGCACCAAATTCGCACCCAGTTACGCAAATCTTTTTATGGCGTATTGGGAGGAACATTTCATCTATTCAATCCATCCCTGGGTGTCGAATTTGGTGTCCTACCACCGATATATAGACGACATCTTTTTAATTTGGGAAGGCACGACAGACCTTTTAGAGATGTTCAAACATTTTTTAAATGACAATGACTGGGGGATTATCCTCACCACCTCTCAAAGTCAGAAGGAAATCCATTTTTTAGATCTCCACATCTTTGTACAAAATGAGCAAATTAAAACAAAAAATTTCTTCAAAACAGTAGATGCAAACGGGTACATCGAGAAATCCAGTTGCCACCATAGACCATGGCTTAAGAACGCACCTAAAGGACAATTTTTGAGGATAAGGCGAAACTGCACTAATGACGAAGACTTTATGACACAAGCAGGGAGAATAAGAGAACAATTTAAAGAAAAAGGATACGAAGAAACTGAATTGAACATAGCTATGGAAGAAGTAATGAACACATCAAGGAAAGATTTACTAACCTACAAACCCAAAAACACACAATCTACGTATACCCAGAATATTCCTTTTATTTGCAATTTTAATGGTAACCACAAACAAATAAATAGAGCCATCAGGAAATACTGGTATATCTTACAAGAAGATCCTGTTTTAAAAACTATTTTACCGACCCAACCACGTATAATTTATAGAGGTGCCACTAATATGAAAAAAACCCTAGTTCGAAGTAGTGAAGGCCCAGCCAAAATAAAACATTTTCTAAACTATAATAAAGGTTTCTATGGTTGTGGGACCTGCCTGGCGTGCAGGACCACCAAAAGTAAAAAGAGACACCTGACCGATATTAAAGATTTCATCAATAAGGAATTTACCATTAAGGAACAACTTACATGCTTCTCAAAAGGAGTCATTTATGTGATAAAATGCCCCTGTGGCCTATTATACATAGGCAGAACCATAAGATGCCTGCACATAAGAATTTCGGAACATGTGCGCAACATAAAAAAAGGTCTAGAGACACACAGTTTATCAAAGCACTTTAAAACCCACCATAACCAGGAACCTGAGAACCTATTTTTTTGCCCACTTAAACTTGTAGAAAAAGATTGGAGGGGAGGTGACTTTAACAAAAAAATCGGAATAGAAGAAATGAAATTCATCTATAACTTTAACACTCTAATACCCCACGGATTAAATTCAGACTTCGAGGTCTGTCATTTCTTCTAAATGCCTATTTGTAAGAAACATCTTTATGCTAGAATAAAATTGAACAATATCAGGAAAATGCTGTCACCTCCTACTACATAGAACAGGCTTTTAAAAGTATTTGATATATTTGCTATCCTCTAAAACGGAAAGCACTTTGTTATCCACCTAGAGACACCTGTGTGATGAATATTTAATATTATAATGGACAGTTAACAATACCCTACAACTATAAGCACTTTAAAGATACCAGTATTAATATTAAGAATGATTATCACCATTGGCACAACACTAGCACTTTAATATAATATGTCAGCATATGTTTTTTTCAATGTGATCAATACTATCTAAGTTAAAGGCTATTATCACTTTTTGCACAACATCAGCACTTTAATGTTAAGCCACTAATGCTATTCAAATTTATATTAATTAAGCACTTTAATGTAATGCTATTTAAATTCCCATTAATAACATCAGCACTTTAATGCTATGCTAATAATGCTATCCAAATTCCTATTAATTGAGCACTTTTATGTTATGCCACTAAAGCTATCTAAATTCCCATTAATTCCGAAATGGAACGCACGATACGCTCGACATGCGTTCCAGTGACGTCAGTTGATAGCGACGGCGCCATCTGAAAGTGGAACGCATGCCGTCAGCGGTGGAACGCACGTTGCGTTCCATACGTGCGATAGCCGGAACCCGGAAGTGAAAAGACACAAGGGGATTAAGAAGACGCCAAACAGAGAAGGAAGCCCATACACCGATTGAAAAAGCCCCTGGTACGGGGCAAAACGCGTTTCGGACATTTGGACTTTTGCCAATCGGCAGGACTATATACAGTTACTCTATCTTTTATTTATTTTATCGAAATTTCAATTTTATCCATGTTTTACTCCACATTGGGGAGCAATAAAGTTTTCTCCTGAAAAATTCAAGTCAAGTTGTGGAACCTGGATTATTACCCAACCGGAGCATCATATAAGTGATCTGGGAATAGGAGAGGGACATCCTGAAAAGTCCCACAGCGCTATCCATGAGAGCCATATGCAGAAATTTGGCTCTAGGCTTGTGAGTACCTGACGCTCATTTCGATTGATACAATTGTATTAGCATATTACACTATATTGCTTTTTATATTACAGAACCATTCTAGAAGTGTGAATCATCTCCTACATTGTATGTATTTTATACATGGCAAACAATGTCCACCAGCTTCGTCCCTCCTACAAAACGTAGGATTTTTAACTAATTGGAAAAAGTCAGTACTAACCCTGTCTTAAACCATGGAGTTTCTGGGATTCAACATAGACTCGACAAACTGGACACTCCGCCAACGAAGGTCAAACTCCTCAAGAAGGAGATCCTATCTCCACAGGAGGAATATGATCCTACTCAGAAAAAGAACTGCACATCAACGGCCTGGAACTCATGGCAGGGTCGTTTGCCCTAAAGAGCCTCCACGGGGCCACGACCAACTGCTCTATTGTTCTGCGAATTATTATTATTATTATTGCCATTTATATAGCGCCAACAGATTCCGTAGCGCTTTACAATATTTTGAGAGGGGGGGATGTAACAATAAATAGGACAATTACAAGAAAACTTACAGGAACAATAGGTTGAAGAGGACCCTGCTCAAATGAGCTTACAGTCGGAATATATCTGCAGTCCGCTACATCAACCACCTCGTGGCACGAAATCCAGGATCCTGATGGACCTGGCCAAGGAGTTTTGGCCATACTGCCTGGATCGCAAGTGGAAAACATTCCCGGCCTGTCCAATATACTAGCAGACTGGAACTCCAGACATCTACGAGACAGCAGCGATTGGACCGCAAAACCTTCCTACGACTTCAAACGCTATGGGGCCCAATGTACATTGACCTTTTCGCGTCTCGTTTCAACTCCTAACTTCCAACATTCTTAAGTTGGAGGCCGCCCCCAGACGCAGCAGATGTCTTCCTCCAACAATGGGCGAAAAGTCGATTGTATGCATTTCCTCCTTTATCCCTCATGGCTCGGACATTAGTACACCTCAGGCGCTCTCAAACATCTTTGGTCCTCATAACTCCATTCTGGACTGCTCAACCTTGGTTTCCTTCACTCATGGAGTTGTCCATCGATCTTCCAAGACTACTACACGATGCTTCACACCTTTTACTGGATCCTGAGAGGAATCCATGCCCCATTCTGATTCAGGGACACCCCAGACTCTTAGCGTGACTCCTTTCCGGGGACCCTGGGTCGTACCAGATGTTCCACAAGAAACTCTCAACCTACTGGCAGGAGAATGGGCCCCTGGAACAGGACGATCCTACAGCTATGCCTGGAATGGATGGAGTGATTGGTGCATGGAACAACAGGTGGATCCCCTATGTGCTCCTTTGAATTACCTGTTACATTTCCTTACCAATCTGTATGACAATAAGGGATTGGCTTACCGCACCATTAATGTCTATAGATCGGCGATCTCTGCTGGCCATCACGGACTAGATGGGTCTCCGGCTGGTAAACAGCTGTTGGTGTGTCGACTCCTACGGGGTATTAAATTTGCTTGACCACCTCAACCTAGATACACGTTGTTGTGGAATGTGAATCTGGTCCTCAACTTATTGGAAACTTGGCCACGGAATGAGGGACTCCATGCTTAAACAGCTGTCAGTAAAATTGGCCATGCTTCTCTGTCTGATATCTTGCAAACGGGTTTCAGATGTTCAAGCGCTGGACATTGACGCACGCTCCTTTACCCCTACAGGAGTTTCCTTCAACATTTCCAGACGTACAAACGTTGGTTTCCTATCCTTCGTTTCCCCATAGTATTAAACTCTGCCCAGTGGCTTGTCTACAGGAATATGAAAAACATACTCTGGGATTCAGTAGTCCAGTATATCAGGAGTTGTTTTTGGCTACCAAAATGCCTCATCACCCCGTGTCTACAGTGATGCTAGCCCTCTGGGTGAAATGGATAATGGCTACGGCCCACATAGATACATCTGTGTAAGGCAGTAGAGGAGCCATGGCTTCAAAGGTTTTCAATTTGGGCTGTAATTTAGAAGATCTTCTTAGAACGGCATATTGGTCTCGTGAATCTACGTTTAAGGAATATTACTTTCGACCTACAGAACACGTCTCATCTATGATTATTTCACAACTTTGAACTGGCCTAATAAGCCTCCGTGTCCTTTAATAAACTGACCAGATTTTACTAATTACATGATGTAAGGACACGGAGGCGAGTATTAGCCCACCCAGTACAGGTAAATTTTGAGTTTTTGTATCCCAACCCAGGTACGTGATAAGTATTTATTGTAAATGGATGAATTGATGTCTCTGTTTGCTCCTATGGTCCTAGGAGATAGTTACCTACTATATGCTTTGTTTAAATGTAACTGATTATATCCTTTTATGGCATTCAATATTGTGGTAATATGAACGATAGTCTGTGGGAACATATTTTACCATTTGTTCTCTCTGTTCTTTCCGGCCTGAAATGTTATGACGCTTCCCGGCAAGACCGACATCTTCCACAGTTCAATGGATCTGTTCCCTCAGATGGAATGGTCGCCAAGACTTCGGCTGTCCGCCTGTTTGTGTTTGATTAAGTTAATTTGTTGTGGTTTGTTGTCATCGATTATAAGCTTCGGCATCAACAGGAAAGAGGACTAGATGGGGGGGTCACATGGGAGTATTTGCTATATGGACTGTTTCCAAAGGCTAGGATATTGTGATGTAATGATTAACCCTCTGAGGGTATTTGTTTATTTTTTCTGCTATGAATACCTTCTTTCTTTGCTGCTGAGGAATAAATGAAAGAGATGAGCCTAATACTCGCCAACGTGTCCTTAATAAAATCATGACTTTACGTCATGTAATTAGTAAAATCTGGTAATTATAGTTTGTGTGTGTGTGTGTGTGTGTTTGGGCTGTTTCAACCCCTCTTGCAGACCGTTCTTGTAGGAAAAGCCATAAACTGGGTCAATGTGTACGTTAGCGCATTCCTGAGTTTTAATGAATATTGTTACAAAATGGAGTCACATATGCTAAGTGGTGACTTACAGTATACATTTTTAATTTCTATCTTAACACAAAATGTCTGCAAGTGAAAATATACTGACATAAACCCTCCTTGTGATTATCCTAGCAATGATTAATTTAGTCTATGAATAATCACAACAGAAGTTACATTTTATTTTTTTTTGTCTACTGATATCACATGTTTGGGCGTTTGCGTACATAACGAACATTTTTGACTATTGATGTACCTGTAAAAGCTTTGAACTTAACACTTAGTACAATCAACCAAAACACCATGATTATCATTGTAAACACAATAACAATTTTAACATAGATGAACCAGCCAACACGAGTGATAAGGTCAGTATCTAGCTCAGAGTACTTAACCCCCTTAAGGACGGCGGGCATTCTATGCCGTCCTTAAGGGGCTGGCTCTAAACGCCGGTGGGCAGCATAGAATGTTCTTGCTGCCCACGTGGCCGGCGCCATGAGCCTGCTGCAGATCGCGGTCGGGGAGCATGCCTGGCCACCCAGGCAGCCCCCCTGTGACTGCGGTCTGCAGCCTCTGATCGCAGTGACAGGCTGTCATTGCGATCAGTATTTACTATATGTCAGCCGATTTTAAAAGCAGCTGACAAATGTGGCCGCGGCATTCTCCCGCTGCAGATCGCAGTCGGGGGACATGGCAGTCCCCCTGCCGTCAGTGACCGCGATCTGCAGAGTCTGATCGCAGTGACAGCCTGTCACTGCGATCAGAGTTACTATGTGTCAGCCTATTGGTTGACACATGTAACTGCAGGCATGATCCCCTGCAGATCGCGGTGGGGGGCATGCCTGTACCACCCAGTCACTCCCCCTGTGGCCAATTACCTCGATCTGCAAGAGGTGATCACAGTGACAGCTAGTCACTGTGATCACTGTTCCTATGTGTCAGCCAATGATCTCAAATCACTGGCTGACACTGTCTCTGCCTCTCTCCTCCCCTTAAGGTTAATTACAGTTAAAAATAAAATATACTTAGATCATTTATTTATTTTTATATATATACATACACACACACATATTTACAGACTAAGTGTATTTTAATATTTATATATATATATATAATTATATATATTATCAAAATACACGTAGAATATTGATTATATATTTATATAATAGAAAACAATGTAAATACGTTAAAAAAATTATTAAAAATGTGTAATTTCGTCCTAACTGTATTTTGATAATATATATAAACATAGAATGAAATAATTTATATCTATATACATAAGTAGATTGCAGGTAGTGATCAGCACTCCTAAAGGGTTAAAAATTTTAAGTTTATTGAATTTCCATTAAAATACAATCAACGTTTCAGTCCCCTCTGGGACTTTCATCAGGATCAGGCATGAATAACACAATAAAACAATGCATTTATATAGGAAAGGAAATTTGAGTGAAATGACTTACCCCTGGTGGTGGGAGTGGTGTCACTAGCGGTCCCTAGTGTTCTATGCGCGGAATAAGCCATGCCTCCACGTGACTTAATAACGTCCCGCGTTGCCGTGGCAGCAGGACGTCCAGTGGAGGTGCTATGTGACCAGTGTTTGTGATTAACTGGCTACTAAAAAAGACTGGACATACCCCATTTGCAATACCTTGGGTTGTCTACTATTGCAAATGGTGTGCCATCATGGGGGTAATTCTCACTCCTGGGCTACCATACAGTCTCAAAGGCAACGTAACCAGTCTGGCGAATTTCAATGTGAAAAAAACTGAAAAATGTAACATGCTATATTTGACCCTGTAACTTCCCACAACACCATAAAACCTGTACATAGGGGGTACTGTTTTACACGTGAGACTTTGCTGAATATAAATATGTGTATTTTATTGCAGTAACAGCAAACAGTATTATGACATTCACAGTTAGAATGGCACGTAGAACTAAACAAATTTTTTAAATCTTATTTTCTCCAATTTTTTTACATTTTATTCATATTATATTGTTTTATACCTAAATATTTGATGTTAAATGAAAGCCCTGTTTCCCCTGAATAAAATGATATATAATAAGTGTGGGTGCACATAATATGAAAGAGGTAAATTACGCCTGAAAAGACATAGAGCGCAAATTCAAGGTTTTGTTTTGATCACAACGTGTACATTTGGCTCCTTTAGGGGTTAAATGTGTGTAGCGGAGAGCTGATTTACCACAGCTTAACTCCACCAATATATCCAGAGGATGCAGGAACAAGTAGTAAATCCCAGAGAATATCCAGCACAGTCAGCAATAAAATCCAATAATCTCCCATCACCTTTCCCAATCACTGGACGACACACAGTACTTCAGTTCTACTCCTGATACTGAGATTCTCCCATGCAAGGGAGGGATTCACATCAATTACACGTTACACCAATCACATAGACGTTACCTCCCACACATCTCCTCCCCTTAGCTTAACAGATAATACAATTATACTGTACATAGTTTTCCCCACTTTCCAGATGTACCCCAAATATGTGTGATATACCTTTAAATATGGTACCCCCTGGTAGCCCTGATCTAGGTGAGCAACATATCCAAAAATCACTTCGGAAGTTATAGGAAGGTAAAGTTTTGACCGACCGCATAGGTAAAGATGCCGAAATTAGTTCCATGAAATCTGGCCCTGTGGTCGGTCTCTATTCGTGCCCCAAAACTCCCGAAAGGCTATGACACACATAATGGAGTCGGTAACCGGATGAATCCCCTAGTTCGTGGGATTCATCCTACCGAATGCCGGGCTATTCGTGAGTTGCTTTCGGTACTTTCTGCCGTCCTGGAGGTCTTAGCGGTGTTCGGCTAGTCGAGTGTCCGTTTTGAGTTCCAGACACTCGACGATCAAACACCGCTGTTCATGGGGTTAAGATGGCCGCCGCCACGTGTTCGGCTGCCGAAATGGCAGCCACCCAGGGAATACAGCAGTGAGTTCGTATGAACCAAGGGAATAAGTGAAACGATCAGGGAGGTAAATTTGCATGATTAATGTACATCAGGGTGGTCCGGTTGTTTGGTACTTTGTTCGTATACCGAACAAAGTATGTCCATAGATGGTGCAATGTCAATCTGTGTAATCCAGGCATGAAAAACCTCAGCAGTGCCAATAAACAAAACAATGAATGGAACAGCCAAAAAGGGGTTCCGCTACACTGCTCCCCCTTGCCCACAAGCCGGCATACACAGTCAGATCTATTACGGATCGACTTAGGGATGTCCGGGTATGCTCACGGATCATTTTTCCAATTCAGTCTGTCTTGACAACCCGTCAGCGTTTCCATTCTGTTTTCCCGGGCGGTATTGTATATTAAAGTCAAAGGGCTGCAGCGCCAAACTCCAGTGCAGCAGCCTGGCATTGTCCCCTGCCACCCGGTTTAACCATACTAACGGGTTGTGATCCAACGAAATGGCTGTCCATACAAATACGGTTGTAATTTCTTTAGGGCCCACACCACGGGCAGGCATTCCTTTTTGATGGCGGCGTAGCTTACTTCCCTTGGTAGCAGTTTCCTACTGATGTAAGTCACAGTATGTTCTCCGCCAACGGCCCCTACTTGGCTCAGTACTGCGCCCAATCCAAACATAGAAGCGTCTGTGTGAACAAGAAAGCGTTTAGTTGGATCAGGGGCTGCCAAGACAGGAGCATTTACAAGTGTGTTCTTCAACTGTTGGAATGCCTGCTCACACTCCGGGGTCCAGGTGACCTGACGGGGAAGGTTCTTACGGGTAAGATCAGTAAGGGGTTTGGCCATGGCGCTATAGTTGGGCAAAAACTTCCTATAATACCCGTCCGTCCCTAGAAACGCTAAGACCTGAGTTTTGGTTCTGGGGGTTGGCCACTGCGCTACGGCCTCTACCTTTGCGGGTTCTGGTTTCTGCATCCCGCAACCTACTTGGTGGCCGAGGTACTGAACCTCAGCCATTCCAATACTGCACTTGGCTGGTTTCAAAGTTAACCCTGCCTCCCTAATTCTATCTATAACGGCTCCTATATGGGCCAGGTGCTCCTGCCAGGTATTTCTGAAGATGGCAATATCATCAAGGTAAGCACAGGTATAGTCCTGGAACCCATCTAGGAGTTGGTCTACCATCCTCTGGCATGTGGCCGGGGCGTTCTTCATCCCAAACGGCATTACCTTAAATTGGTACAAGCCGAATGAGGTGACGAACGCCGACTTAGGGATAGCATCTGGGGCTAAGGGAATCTGCCAATATCCCTTACAAAGATCAATTGTAGTGAGGTATTGGCCCCTGGCCATCCGGTCCAGCAATTCGTCTATCCTAGGCATAGGATATGCGTCGGATACGGTTTTCTCATTTAATCTCCGGTAGTCCACGCAGAAACGGGTGGTACCATCTCGTTTAGGTACGAGGACTACCGGAGACGCCCAGGGGCTCTCAGAGGGCTCAATCACCCCTAGTTGGAGCATCTCATTGATCTCCTGGCGCATGTGTTCCCGCACCGCCTCTGGTATGCGGTATGGGGTTTGGCGAATAGGTAACTGACCCGGGGTTTCTACGCGGTGAGTCGCCAGGGGCATGTAGCCTGGTACATTAGAAATGGATTCTCGTTTTTCTCTCAACAACTGTTGTACCTCACTACGCTCCTGTGGACTCAGCCGCTTCCCCAGCTTAACCTCAGCTATGTCACTATCTGATTTTCTGTCTTCCAACAAGTCTGGAAGAGGAAGGTTGTCAAACTCTTCAGAGGGGGGTGCACAGATGGCGGTCACCTCGTCGGAGCGTTCCCGGTAGGGTTTTAGCATGTTCACGTGAATCATGCGTCGCCCCCCTGAGCCAGTACAGGGGCCCATTATATAGGTGGTGTCGCAGCGCTGCTCCAGCACCTTATAAGGGCCCTGTCAGGCGGCCTGTAGCTTGTCATGCCGGACAGGTTTTAAAATTAAAACTTTCTGTCCTACCTGAAAGCTACGGTCCCTGGCGTTCCGATCATACCATGTGCGCTGGCGTGTCTGGGACGCTTGGAGGTTCTCCCGTACTGCTCGGGTTAGTTCCTCCAGTCGGTTCCGAAACTCCAGTACATATGGTACGATGGGAGTACCTGTGGCGCTGTGCTCTCCCTTCCAGTGTTCCTTAATGAGATCTAGGGGACCTCGTACCCGCCTCCCATACAATAATTCAAACGGGGAGAACCCCGTGGATTCCTGCAGCATCTCCCGATACGCAAAGAGGAGGTGTGGTAGGAATCTTTCCCAGTCCCGATCTGTTTCAATGTTCCATTAAACCATTTGCAGAGCCCATTGGTCTGGGGGTGATATGGGGCACTAATTATTGGCCTCATGTCACAAAATTTCCACAGCTGCTGGGTGACCTCGGCAGTGAACTGAGTACCCTGATCGGAGAGAATCTCCCGGGGTAATCCTACCCGGGAGAAAATCTTCATGAGAGCCTCAGCCACCGTTTCTGCATGAATATTAGTTAGGGTTACCGCCTCTGGATACCTGGTAGCATAGTCTACCACTGTCAATATGTATTTCTTGCCCGAGGGGCTAGCCTTATTTAAGGAGCCTACTATGTCCACCGCTACGCGGCTAAACGGCTCCTCCACTATGGGTAGGGGGTGTAACTTGGCTTTCCTGCAATCTCCCCTTTTCCCTACCCTCGAGCAGGTATCGCAGGTACCGCAATACCTCCGGCGCTCCTGACTTATCCCTGGCCAGAAGAAACTCTGTGTCAATCGATACCGGGTGCGACTGACCCCAAGGTGTCCGGATAGCGGTATATCATGTGCTATCCGGAGTAACTCAGCTCGGTACCTCTGGGGCACCACTAACTGACGCAAAATGACTGGGTCTGCTCCGTCTACCTTTTTATAGGTCTCTCTATATAAGAGCTTACCCTCCCATAGGAATCTCTCTCCATCTGAACCTGCCACCCCTGTGCTTATCTTATCCCTGTAACGTAGGATCTGTAGCTACCTTGGCTTCAAATTCGCTAGGTGGGGCCCAGGGTATACATTCTATAGGTGGGGAAGGATCTCTTACCTGAACCTCCGGGTGTGAGTTGTAGTCCTGGGTGCGGACCTGTTGGCGTGTGACCACGGGTTGAGCCTCTCCAACCGCTGGAGTCTGAGGTTCATATGCCGCGGTCAGTTTCCCCAAATCATTCCCCAACAAAACTTCTCTATTCGTGCCCCAAAACTCCCGAAAGGCTATGCCACACATAATGGAGTCGGTAACCGGATGAATCCCCTAGTTCGTGGGATTCATCCTACCGAATGCCGGTCCGTTCGTGAGTTGCTTTCGGTACTTTCTGCCGTCCTGGAGGTTTTAGCGGTGTTCGGCCAATCGAGTGTCCGTTTTGAGTTCCAGACACTCGAGGACCAAACACCGCTGTTCGTGGGGTTAAGATGGCCGCCACGTGTTCGGCTGCCACCCAGGGAATACAGCAGTGAGTTCGTATGAACCAAGGGAATAAGAGAAACGATCAGGGAGGTAAATTGCATGATTAATATACATCAGGGTGGTCCGGTTGTTCGGTACTTTGTTCGTATACCGAACAAAGTATGTCCATAGATGGTGCAATGTCAATCTGTGTAATCCAAGGCATGAAAAACCTCAGCAGTGCCAACAAACAAAACAATAGATGGGACAGCCAAAAAGGGGTTCTGCTACACTGTGTCCACAGAAATGTTTATTTTTTCTGATTGACATTTGGATTGTGTGGTTGGGCTTATGGTCCAGCAAGAACTTTAGATTAGGATCAAGCGGGATGTGAAGCTTCTGGATGGGATCCACCAACTCAATAGCACTTTCAATGATGTCCGTGTACACTGGATATAGCGTAACATCACCGATAGTGATATGAGCGTTATGGGGTACCTTGATTAGTGAGACAGGTAAGGCAATTACTTTATTAGTCACCTGGTCCCTGCCAAAAACTCATGTTTTTAAGACACATGCTAAACCATTTTTCTTTTACTAAGATAGCATGTAATAACGCTTTATCACTGCTTCAAAGTGTGCGCTTTGAGATATTCTGGAGAGTTTTACTGATTCTTAGACTGTCTAATATTTTTCTCTTTACTGATACAGGTAAGATTCATCTATAGGAAAAGGTTACTGATTGCACAAGGATTGCTTTCCTGTTGGTAATTGGTAAGGCATTTTATTTGATTAGCTAGGTGTTTGATAGTGATTGTTGGTTAATTAGCTATTGTTTTCAAATAAGCATAGGCCTACCCAGTTGTTAAACATTCCTAGTGGGTCGTGCTTTTAGGAGTTCTAGAAGGGTTGTGGTCAGTAGCTTTTTGCTGATGATACTAAGATATGTAACAGGGCTGATGTTCCAGGAGGGATAAGCCAAATGGCAAATGATTTCAGTCAACTAGAAAAAAAGGTCAGAGTTGTGGCAACTGACATTTAATGTGGATAAGTGCAAGATAATGCATCTTGGACGTAAAAACCCAAGGGCAGAGTACAGAATATTTGATAGAGTCCTAACCTCAACATCTGAGGAAAGGGATTTAGGGGTGATTATTTTGGAGTATTGTACGCAGTACTGGAGACCGTATCACCAAAAGAATATTGATGAATATTGAGTTCAAAGAAGGGCTACTAAACTGGTTCATGGATTGCAGGATAAAACTTACCAAGAAAGGTTAAAGGATCTTAACATGTATAGCTTGGAGGAAAGACGAGACAGGGGGGATATGATAGAAACATTTAAATACATAAAGGGAATCAACACAGTAAAGGAGGAGACTATATTTAAAAGAAGAAAAACTACCACAACAAGAGGACATAGTCTTAAATTAGAGGGGCAAAGGTTTAAAAATAATACCAGGAAGTATTACTTTACTGAGAGGGTAGTGGATGCATGGAATAGCCTTCCAGCTGAAGTGGTAGAGGTTAACACAGTAAAGGAGTTTAAGCATGCGTGGGATAGGCATAAGGCTATCCTAACTATAAGATAAGGCCAGGGACTAATGAAAGTATTTAGAAAACTGGGCAGACTAGATGGGCCGAATGGTTCTTATCTGCCGTCACATTCTAGGTTTCTATGTCACTGTGTAGCACAGTACTTTTAATGACACACCTGCAATTTAGAAATAATTTGCAACAAGGAAGGCCAAGAACACAGTGATCACGCCATGTTTTGTTCAGTCATTTACAGAAAATGCTTTATTTTCTACACCATGATTTGCATAACTATCCAAAGCAAATTCAGTTCTTTCTTCCACATTCATGTCTAGCAAGGTTAAAGAGTCCCTGCAGAGCATGTTCCATCCAATCTTCTCATGCGGGTAATGTCCAATGAGATGTCTAAACCCTCTCTCTCTGCTGGGGCTGTTCTAGGACATGGATCCATCCTGTCCTCTCAGTCCATCTGAGGAGCATCTAGCTCGTCAAGAAACCGCCGACACTTCCCCATCAGAACTTTAATGGCTTCAGTGAGCAACGTATCTGGAGGCAAGATTCCTGTGGATTCTATGGAGACTGAAAAAAAGAAATAAAAAGTCCACGTTTGTTTTAATTTATAAAAACACACAAAAAAATGTACCGGTTAAATATGCACCATATTCAATTTCCCTACTGGAAACTCCTCCCAGCCCCCCTAAAAACGGCTGATCCAGCTAAAGCGTATTAAAATGACTAGGATCCCAAGGATTACTCTGTGTATTGGTTGGAGTAACCTTTTATTAAATATTACATCTTTTCAGACAATCCACTGCTCTATCCTGCAGGAAAACACTAACGTAAGAAAATAAAAATATCTGCCCCCTAGAACTGCACCAACAAGGGTTGTTGGAGTAACTCCGGGAAATCTCCACTGAAAACATTTATTTATATTATTCTACTGTGGGTGCAGGTATATCAGACTATCGCACTCGGGGAAAAAAGGGGTCTGCTGAAACACTCATTTATATAGCATTGCTGACCACCTAGCCACACTGTATGGAAAACCCTTGATTCCTAATCTCAACCTCAACAATGTCATCTTCTTCTTGGACATTGAGACCCCAGCCAAACTCACAGATGTAATGATCTCGTACACGTTTCATTTGTACCAGGTCTTTTAACTCTTCATGTCTGAAGATCTCACGGCTGCAGGTATCCAATCGTGAACTTGCCACGTGGGCCACCTTTTTACCTATGAAAGAAGTGGAAATTACAGACAAATCTGGAAACAAGGTGAGCTGCCTTTATATACAGCAATCAAATTACTGTACAAAAGAGAATGACCAAGGTGGGGAAAAAAAAAAAATATATATGATATTATTAAAGGAACACTGTAGTCACCTAAATTACTTTAGCTAAATAAAGCAGTTTTAGTGTATAGATAATTCCCCTGCAATTTCACTATCCTTTAGGAGTTAAATCACTTTGTTTCTGTTTATGCAGCCCTAGCCACACCTCCCCTGGCTATGATTGACAGAGCCTGCATGAAAAAAAAAAAAATGGTTTCACTTTCAAACAGATGTAATTTACCTTAAATAAATTGTATCTCAATCTCTAAATTGAACTTTAATCACATACAGGAGGCTCTTGCAAGGTCTAGCAAGCTATTAACATAGCAGGGGATAAGAAAATCTTAATTAAACAGAACTTGCAATAAAGAAAGCCTAAATAGGGCTCTCTTTACAGGAAGTGTTTATGGAAGGCTGTGCAAGTCACATGCAGGGAGGTGTGACTAGGGTTCATAAACAAAGGGATTTAACTCCTAAATGGCAGAGGATTGAGCAGTGAGGCTGCAGGGGCATGTTCTATACACCAAAACTGCTTCATTAAGCTAAAGTTCTTCAGGTGACTAGAGTGTCTCTTTAATATGTAAAAACTAAGGAAGGAGCTACTGCTCCTAATATCAGAAGTGTTGGGTCACTGAGGTATGCATGCAGACAGTCACCAACCACCACTTCAGTAACTGGATTTGCCAGATCTAGGTGGCTGGCTTCAATTCAAGAACATTACCGTGTGATTCAGGGACTTGTGCACAAATGAGGGATCCGGAAGAAAAAAGTAGTGAAATGCATGAATACTGCAACAGAGATCAATAGCGCTATTAAAGGACCACTACGGCTTATTGTATAGGATACAGCTTATTGCATTTGTTCTGGTGAGTAGAATCATTCCCTTTCGTCTTTTTGCAGTAAACGCTTTGTTTTCAGAGAAAATGCAGTGTTTACATTACAGCCTAGTGATACCTCCATTGGCCACGCCTCAGATGGCTGCTAGAGGTGCTTCCTGGGGGCAGTGCTGCACAGTGTGACTGACAGTCAGTGTCTCCACCATCTGCATGCAGACACTGAACTTTCCTCAAAGAGAAGCATTGATTCAATGTATTTCTATGAGGAGATGCTGATTGGCCAGGGCTGTGTTTGACTTATGCTGACTCTGCCCCTGATCTGCCTCCTTGACAGCCCCATAGGAAAGCATTGTGATTGGCTCAGAGCACTTCTGATGAAGTCAGCCAAGCCGGAAGATCAGGGACAGAGCCAGCAGCAGTAGCCTGGAATAAAGGTAAGATTTTACTATATTTAGGGGGCCAGATGGTGTTTTTAAACACCGTTTGTGTTCCAGACCCTATAGTGCTCTACATCAGGAGAGAGATATACACTCTACAATACCTATTTCTTGATTAATGTTTACGCGGTTAAAATGTACTTTGATATTGAATAGAACAAAATGTGATTTAATCTATTTTATTCTGATCAGCCACTCCTGAAGATCTAACAGCCCAAAACACTCGTCATTCTTTATACAACGGAAATCAAATACTGTTCAGAAAGGTCCTTTACATCAGTGTTGCAGGAGCTCCCACAAATGTGTTTCATTTGGAGGTTGCTCTCCGATAACACCCACATGGTTGATTAGGTTTTAGTTGCCTTTTTCTGCCTGTTATTGTAATTTCCTACTTCTTGCAGTCACTGCCTGTATACAGAGGGTTTGGAAGTAATAAATACATCAGGTTGCAAGACCTAGTGTACGGTCAGTCATTACACAAAAAAGGGTCTTTGTTTCAAACGCTGAAATTTACATAATTTTTTGTTTGTGTTTCTATTACATCTGGCAGTTTACCGATTGCAACAGTTCAGGTTATTCACGCAACAAGAACTTAAATTTGAATAAAAAGTTGAAAAATGGGTGGGTGAGCAAGCTATAGATAGGATATAAAAGAGACACATTGATATACAACAATAAGGGAGAATATAACCATCCACCCCAGATACTCACCATTTACAAAATCCACCGCGATCACCCCCGGAGAGAAGCAGCGTTGCAACACGTCTGCTAGCTCCCCTTCTACGGGCGCTAAAAGGGTAATCTCTGGAAGTAAGCGGTAGCTTGCTGTAGCCACAGGGGAAAACTTGGCATGATCTTTACCTGTGCAGAAGAAGGGGACATTACCCAAACATACAACACACATAAACCATTCCGTCTGTCCCCATGCCGGTATCCTCTCCCCCCCCCCCCGCCCCACCCCGGTTATCCCCACGCCTGTAACCCCGTCCCCACACCTGTATCCTCCCTGTGGCCCCACGCCTTCACTACTGTAACCCTATTGCCATAATTAGAGTGTCAAATCTAAATTTACTCAGAATTTGATTTTGATCTGGTGACTCCCTGGTCGTGGAAGTTTGCATTAAATGGTCTATTTCTTTGGTCGTACTCACCCACTCCCTTAACGCAGTGCATCAGAACATGTATTTCTTGTCCAGGCCTCAGCTGGGCAATGAGAATGTCATCATGTACAGGCCGTGGTGTGTCCGCCTCAGGAAACAGGTCTGCCTGGTTACCCTGTGGGACCCATTTCATGTGGCTGGTGTACACTGGAACAAGTAAATACACCCACAATTAGTCTCTTCTCAAATAATGTAGTTCATGCATCAAAACTGATATACAGTGCAAAATTCCACCTCCATAACAGAGAGCTATGTGAGCATTATAATGCCACGCCCAGAACGCCTATGGAATGGCTCGTGGAGATTCCTGCACTTTCATTGAAAACTCCACTAAAGTGTTCATGAAAAAAAAAAAAAACAACCAGTGGATTTCATGCTTTTTATAGTCTGCAGGTGACAGCCCCTTCCATTGCAGTCTCACCTTTGTGATTTAAATACAGTTCATTGGGATCAGAGGAATCCTTGGAGGCTTGTGGGTTCCTTGTACACTTCACTTTGAGCTCAAACTGTAGGGTGTCTATTTCTGTGCCTTCAGCGTCCTCTGACAAGTGGAAAAACAAAAACATTAGGAGGGGCGGATCAGTCCTCAGGGATCAATGGACATTAATATTGGAAGTCATATCTTCACCACTTACCTGCACTGCGATACTCGAAGAGGCGAGGGTCTGTACGGATGGGGATGAGGCCCAGGCGATGGGCTAAGATCTCGTCTTGTATTATGGAGGTGTTGTTATAGACAAACACTTTCTCAACAGCCATGGTTGGAATCTGTGTATTGGGGAGACATGTGAGGGAGGTGCACATAGACTATATTACATGCTAGAGACAAAGCAGCATTCTACATTCAAGCAAGGCAGGACAGTGCGAGGGTGGTGGAGGGGAAACCAGCAAGGCAGGGCAACGCGAGGGTGGTGGAGGGGAAACCAGCAAGGCAGGGCAACGCGAGGGTGGTGGAGGGGAAACCAGCAAGGCAGGGCAACGCGAGGGTGGTGGAGGGGAAATCAGCAAGGCAGGGCAACGCGAGGGTGGTGGAGGGGAAACCAGCAAGGCAGGGCAACGCGAGGGTGGTGGAGGGGAAACCAGCAAGGCAGGGCAACGCGCGGGTGGTGGAGGGGAAACCAGCAAGGCAGGGCAACGCGAGGGTGGTGGAGGGGAAACCAGCAAGGCAGGGCAACGCGAGGGTGGTGGAGGGGAAACCAGCAAGGCAGGGCAACGCGCGGGTGGTGGAGGGGAAACCAGCAAGGCAGGGCAACGCGAGGGTGGTGGAGGGGAAACCAGCAAGGCAGGGCAACGCGAGGGTGGTGGAGGGGAAACCAGCAAGGCAGGGCAACGCGCGGGTGGTGGAGGGGAAACCAGCAAGGCAGGGCAACGCGAGGGTGGTGGAGGGGAAACCAGCAAGGCAGGGCAACGCGAGGGTGGTGGAGGGGAAACCAGCAAGGCAGGGCAACGCGAGGGTGGTGGAGGGGAAACCAGCAAGGCAGGGCAACGCGAGGGTGGTGGAGGGGAAACCAGCAAGGCAGGACAGCGCAAGGGTGGTGGAGGAGAAACCAGCAAGGCAGGACAGCGCGAGGGTGGAGGAGAAACCAGCAAGGCAGGACAGCGCGAGGGTGGAGGAGAAACCAGCAAGGCAGGACAGCGCGAGGGTGGAGGAGAAACCAGCAAGGCAGGGGTTCCGAACATTTACGCCAAACAAAATAAAAATCTCAATCGCCTGAAATGGCAGCTGGTATCCACATCTACAGTATGCAGTACTCCCATTTTTCCCCAGACCCAGGTACAAAGTAGGGATTGACCGATATTGATTTTTTTTTTTTTTTTTAGAGCAGATACCGATACTCTGAACTTTCAGGCAGATAGCTTACCGATATTCTGTATATTTACCATTAAAAAAAAATAATAAAAAAAAAATAATTAAAAAAAAATAAAAAAAATTATATATATATATATATATATTTCTACACAAATCTACTGTTAACTGAACATGTTTATTTGTTTGCAAATTTTTTATCAAGGTAAATGCACAAAATATACATGCCAGTCAGAATTTGTTTTCAAGAATATGTGTGTGTAGTGGATGCAGTGAGAATATTTGATTAGTGGATGGAGTGTGTGTATAATTAATACAGAGTGTTTGTGTAGGTATGGAATGTGTGTAAAATGGGGGGGCATTTTTATTTTAAATGTAAAAAAAAAATTAAAAGGTTTTTTTTTTTTAGTCCCTGCTTCTTACTTGGTCAGGGATGAGAGGATATGGCCTTCCCTGGTGGTCCCCTGGCATGGACTGTGCAGTGGGGGCCCTCAGCAAGCTCTAACTCACCTTCCCAGCAGCTCCCTTCAGCTCCCCTGTTGGCTGCGGGACTCGCAAGATTTACACAGGGGTGCTGAAGAGCTTGCTGCAGGCCCGCCGGGTTCATTGTGGGCCCGGTGGTCCTTGTATGTATTAATCAGCAATATCGGCATCACTACAGGCCAATACCGATATTGCTAAAAATACCGAATATCGTCCAGACCGATGATCTGTCGATCCCTTGTACAAAGCCATACTGTGACTTATGCACTTCAATAACAATTTGAAGTGTCCCCCAAAAGGACATCTGCAGTATGATCACCTATTCAAAATACACCTCCTAATTTGCCAATTTGGAATATAAAGGGAAAATGGGGTTAAAATCCAGGTACAGAAGAAAGTTATACAAACTTAGGAGGCGTGACTGACCGGATCCCAAGATGCCTAAAAAGGGAGCTCCTGCTTCACGAGGCAATAAACACATGTAAACCACAGGGCAAACGCCAAAATATGCCCATAAAGCGAGTGTCAAAGACTCCCGGCACAGACCCACATCAAGCGAACTGCCCAATGAAGCAGACGCGCCCTCACAAAGTCCCAAGATGGCGCAGACCCCGCATTTAGACATTGACTAGGATGCCTCCTCCACTCACTCAGGCAAAGAGCAAACCGACATCACAGGAAGGGGGAGAGAGAGAGAGAGATTGATTGTGTGGACTGGTCCTTCCTGGGAGCAGTCCTACGAGGGCAGGGGTTCGGTACGAATTGGAGAGGTCTGTTAGCAGCAATCTACGCACATCCACAAGCCCAAATCAAATGTAAGTCTACTCTCTGATTCAGTACAAATTAGAAATAAAACCCACCAGGGTTGCTCACTCTACTCTTATTTGCACTTACACTGGAACAACTACTGAACACCATTAGAAACAATTCAGCAGTAACTGGATTTACTGTGGGTAATAAGGACTACAAAATCACAGCTTACGCTAACCATTTACTTTTCTCACTGTAACGGAACCGCTGGCACCCCGACCGGGTACCCTCCGCTGACGGATGCTCCTAGTGCTTTCCGAGGTCTCCAAGCACTCTGCCTGACACCGTAACCACTGCAGACCTCACGAACCGCCGCAGCTTGGTTGGGGTCTCGCCATCTTCACCCACTCTGGACCCAAGACCAGGGTCCAGCTTCCAGTAGGTGGACCTCTCCGAATTCCAGAGAGCAGGAACAGGAACAAGATCTTAGCAGAGCTCAGCGATTATACCCTGGGGAGTATAGTGATTATAGCAATCCCCAGAGTGTAGTTCTCCAATCCCCCAAACATGAGCCGAAACTTCATGAAGGTACAAGATGATCTGAGGTGCTAGCACACCCAGTCTGCTTTTATTTCCATCTTACACATATAAGACCGCCCACAGGGGCGGGGTAAAATAGCCAATAGCATAATGGTTACAACCCCCAGGTTCCCTCCCCTCAGATAACCAGTTAACATAATTATTACAGCCAGGAAAACTAAATTTTTTATACATGTGCTATAACTTTAAAACCGTACATCCAATCTTCATAAAAAATTACATATTTGAACTCAGCACACTTCAAACATAAACACTTAAAATAATCAGCCAAATCCCTCCAGTGGATCAAAAGTTAGCTGGAGGTCCCTTTATGACCGACCGCAAGCACATTTTCCTGCCCAAAACAGTTCCATAGATTTGGGCTGTGCGGCCGGTCAATTTCATGCCATTTCGAACGGGACTTAGTCTCTGGAGCTGAAAAACGAAGTGTAGGAGAAGGTAAGGGTCAGCGGTGTTCGGTAAAATGTGTAGCCGATTTCAGTTCCACAGAATCTTTAGCATACACCGCTGACCACGTTCGAATGAACAAAGATGGCCGCCGCCACGTGTTCGTTTGCACGAACTGCGGCCACCCAGCGGTCGGCAATTAACCTGCAGTAACCTCACAGCCTGGGAGGTAAATTGCCTGCACACTTCCACTTCTGGGTGGTCCGCCTGTGTGGTACTTAGTTCAGTAAGCCCTATTTACTGAACCAAGTGGGAGAAAGCCAGGAACAAGTTATTTTACAGGTCTGGGGACATAGTCTTAAAGGGACATTGTTCACCAAAGTTACAAGATGTCCCCAGACGGTTCTTAAAGGGCCATACACACCCAATAAAAGTTAATACTTTTCAGGGGCCATAGTCTTAAAGGGTATTGTTACCCAAAGTCTCAATATGTCCCCAGACAGTTCTTAAAGGGCCAGCAGCAGTACAATAAAATACCATTCACTGTGCTTAAAGGGCCAGCAGTCGCACAATAAAATACAATATGCCCAAATGTTGCACCTTAAGGGCCAAATCTCCCAGGGACCATAGTCAACAGGTAAGAGGCTGGCAATTAGGCTCCTCCAACAGCCGTGGGTAAAGGGCAGCTTGTCACCAATAAACTCAGTGACGAAAGGCATTTCGTCACACTCACTCACCAACCCACTACAATTGCTACTGGAACTCATCCATGAAATGAAACCCTGTAGTACTCTGTCACTATTGTCCGTTACCGAGAGAGTAATGCACACACTAAAATAGGGTGAATACTTCCTGTAGGGTGCTCCAATCCCTGAAGACATCAAATGGAAGAAAAAGAAACATCCAGGCAAACCCTTTTTTAATGGCTGACGCGCGTGCATTTTATATACACACACACACACACACATAAGTAAAACAGTGTTTCCTCGATCCAATCCCCTTATGAGCCAACCTTGTATGTTTTTGATAAGCCCTTCTTTTTTGCAAATCAATTTTTACTAAAATTATTATTATTTTTACAGATTTCATATATAGCCATGGGATCTAATAGAGTGACACTGCATGAATGGGACTCCCCACTGGACTGTACCGACTGACACTGCATGAATGGGACTCCCCACTGGACTGTACCGACTGACACTGCATGAATGGGACTCCCCACTGGACTGTACCGACTGACACTGCATGAATGGGAGTCCCCACTGGACTGTACCGACTGACACTGCATGAATGGGACTCCCCACTGGACTGTACCGACTGACACTGCATGAATGGGAGTCCCCACTGGACTGTACCGACACTTTAAATAATTAGAATTTCTGGCTGTACAGTCAGTGGTGCACTTTAAGCACTCTAATACTTGCACTTTCCTTCCATTCGTTTTATTACACCGGCCTTTTTTGATAGATGAATGATGTGTTTGTATTACAGATTTTTTGCACAGAATTTCCTCTTATTATTCTGTACACGGATTATTTCCACAATACCTGCGAGTATTCTGCAATTCACTGTCACATATGTTTTCACTTTGATTAGCACTTGACTCTTAATGGTTATGTAGGATGGTATTTATATGGGTTTAGTTAGACTTGATAAAAGGCTCAGAGAGGAGCCTAAACGTGGTCTCCGCTTACTTGTTTCAAATAAAAACAAACTGCCTTTTAGAAGAAACCTCAGGTGTGTCTTGGTATATTCTCCCTTAACGATGACAACTCTAATTACTTAAAGACTGGCCTGTGATCGGGTTGCCACTACTATTCGAGATTGCTTTTCCTTTCGAGAAAATAAAGCTACAGTATTAAAAACTTACCCCCTTGATATCCAAGCCATTTCCAGACAATTTTCTCCCTCTCTTACAAGCCTTAAAAACTGATCTGCAAAAATGGAACAAACCTCACATTTCCTGGACAGGTAGGCTTAATGTATTAAAAATGAACATCCTACATAGTTGTTACCAAAAAAAATAAATACAAAATTATGAGTAGGGTACGTAGTTCGCTAAATAAAACTCAGCTTGTTTGGACTGTGTGTGGATGGGTAAGAAGCCGCGCCTTAAACAAATAGACATGACAAGACCACATAACATAGGCAGACTAGGTTTCCTAGAAGTAAGAAAATACCATGTTGCCAACATCCTAATGAGAATAAGGGATTTCCATAAACCCTGGAGGCAGTTGGAGGCTAGTTTCTCCTCGAGACCATGCTATGGTAGGTGTCAAGCCCAGTCACAGTTGACCGATTACACCACCCTACCAAACAAGCCACTCTCACTATCAATCTGGAAAAACCACAAAACCAACTCCCAATTACGGTACTTGTATTGACACATAACCCATCCATTCCAAAGGACTTAACGACCTGGCTGTCCTCCTGTTTCCCTAACAAACAAATACGAGACATACTTTCAGGGTAGAAATCCCACGTTCACTGGCAGATTTGAAAAACATACCCCCTTATTAGAAGGTACTGTAAAAACACTCACAGCCTTTGAACTGGCCTTCACCACACAGGTAGGCCGTGAACAGTTACTCTCTGAATCAAAAATACCGTATTTATTGGCGTATAACACGCACTTTTTCTCCCTGAAAATAGGGGGCAAATGATGTGTGCGTGTTATACGCCGATATACATATTTTTCGCTCCATAAGACACTTTTTTCCCCCCTCAAAAGTGAGGGGAAATGTCTGTGCGTCTTATGGAGCGAATGTGAAGGTTTACTTACCTGTCTTAAACGTGGGCTGGTGTTCAGCGCTCACCGCGGTACTGGAACTTCGATTTCAGGTTCCAGTTTCCGGCGGGACTGAAAGGAAGTGCGCACACTTCCTTTCAGTCCCGCCGGAAACCGGAACCTGAAATTTAAAGTTCCTGTACTGCGGTGCGCACTGTGAAGCCGGCCCACGCTTCAAGACAGGTAAGTAATTATGGGACAAGGGGAGGGAAAGTGCACTATGGGACATGGGGAGGGGGGGGGGACACTATTCCCATTTTTATATATTTTTATATTTTATAGGGGGGGGGAGAGACACTATGGGAGGGGGTGGAAAATACTATGGGAGGGGGGGGAGAATACTATGGAAAGGGGGGGGACACCTTGGGATGAGGGTGTGGGAACACTATGGGAGGGGGGGAAATTTGCTTCTTAAAATGAGGTGCGTGTTATACGCCGATAAATACGGTACTTCAGAATCCATTGGGGAACACACTTCCATCTTACATGAAACTGTGGGAGATAGACCTAGGTGTGAGCCTCACTATACATCAATGGCAGACAGACAGACAGACAGACAGACAGACAGACAGACAGACAGACAATCTTCCAAATCACTAACACTCTAATAACTAGCTTCAAATATCTGGAAGTTGGCCTTAAGCTACTAATGAGATGGTATCACACACCTAACAAATTACGCAAATGGAACCCATCAATTCCCAATACATGTTGGACGTTCGGGATCATTTACATAGTTAGGTCATTAATCCACTTACATTGGCGTTCCCCTCAGATCTGTACTATACAGGAATGGAAGTAAAGAGCAGATGACAGACAAATGGAGGAGCTCTCACGAGCAATACGTAAACAGCTGGCATCCTTGGATACATCACTCCATTCTACTAGGGGAACCTGCGCTACTCAGAGTGTCGAGCAAAGTTGAGATGACACGGGTCAGACGGGAACAATTAATGCTGAATGCTACCCCTCAGTACCTTGTTAGCCATAGACTTGGTCTAGAGACGAAGCGTATATTTTCAGAATAATAAATCCGCACTCATAAGTCTAAGGCTTCAATGTGGTAATTAATACTACTATCTGATGCATTGCCTGAACGATTTTGTATTGCACTTTTCTTAAATAAAAATGTAAAAAAAAAATATATATAAACACAAAAAACATGTACAAACTGTGTGAAAGTGGCAGTGGCTATGTATACACTAGTTACATAGCTGAAAAGAGACTTGCGTCCATCAAGTTCAGCCTTCCTCACATATGGTTTTTGCGGTTGATCCAAAAGAAGGCAAAACAAACAAACAAAAAAAAAAAAAAACAGTTTGAAGCACAATTTTGCAACAAGTTCGGAAAAAAATTCCTTCTTGACCCAGAATGGCAGTGAGATTTATCCTTGGATCAAGCAGTTGTTACCCTACATTGAAAGATTATATCCTTGAATATTCTGTCTTTGCAAGTATGCATCTAGTAGCTGTTTGAACATCTGTATGGACTCTGATAAAAGCACTTCTTCAGGCAGAGAATTCCACATCCTGATTGTTCTTACAGTAAAAAACCTTTCCTTTGCCTTAGACAAAATCTTCTTTCTTCTAGTCTAAACGCATGGCCTCGTGTCCTATGTAAAGTCCGGTTTCTGAATAGATTTCCACGCAATGGTTTGTATTGGCCCCGGATATATTTGTATAATGTTATCATAATCCCTCTCAGGTGACTTTTTTCTAAACTAAAGAGGTTTAAATTTGTTAACCTTTCTTCACAGCTGATATGTTCCATTCCTTTTATTAATTTTGTAGCCCGCCTCTGCACTTTTTCTAGTGCCATAATATCCTTCTTTAGAACAGGTGCCCAAAATTGCGCAGCATATTCAATATGTGGTCTCACCAGTGATTTATAAAGAGGCAAAATTATATTCTTATCCGGAGAATGAATGCCCTTTTTCATGCATGACAATACCCTACTGGCCTTGGCCACTGCTGATTGACATTGCACATTGTTGCATAGTTTGTTGTCTAGAACAATTCCCAAGCCTTTTCGTGTGTTGTTATCCCTAATTTTATCACATGACAGGAGGCTTCGTATTTTGCATAACTTTCTTTACTTTATGCCTCCAGCAGCACAAGTCAATCAATAAACTTTAAACCAATCAGTAACAGGCATCACATCCATATATAAAGCCCTGACAGTCACATGATTTCCTCTTTCTTTGCTGCTTCCAGCCAAGGCACAGGTCAGAGTATTAAGCTCTCAACTGTTTTCTATATATAATGCAAATTTATCTTATGGTCCCTTTAAATTGTTTTGGCATTGTACCTTTTTACTTTCCCCCTGTCTGGGGCCTCCCTTTTCATCTGCCTCCTCTATTTCCCCTGCTAGATCCATCCTTCTCCCTGGACTGCAAGATGGTTTGTTTCCCACTGTTTTTTCCCCTGCTGGGATCTGTTGCTGTCTGTCTGCTTGCCTGTTTGTCCCTCGCGATTCGCGGCATTTTACCGCGATCGCGCGGGACCACCAGGCTTCTCTAAGAGTTCCAGGGTACCGAGGGGTGGGTAGGGGGGCGCGAGGGGGTGCCAACCGAGACCGTCGGACCGCAATCGCGCAGCGAATTTGCGTGCGAACGGCGGCCATCTTGGATCTCGCGATACCGCGAGATCCTCGGCGGCCATATTAGTTTCGCCAGTTCGTGATTCCCACGAACTGGCACAGAGTTCCTGCTTCTATAAATGTTTATATTTAGGTTTTATGTGCCATTAAAGTATTACATGAATAATTGGTCCTTCCCACAGGACACCTAACCTAGTTTTAAGGTAAAGTGTTTATATTCTTGATACAGTCGGAAATAAAAAGTTTTTACCACATAATATAATGTGTTAACTACACACACCCCTAATCCCTGCAACTCAGTGTTAAAGGGCCACTGCAGATTACTTACCAGTAGGATGGTATTACACCAAACCAGGAGCAGCTCCCATCAGGCTAAGCACACTTCTCACTGTAGTTAACCCTTACAACTCTGTGCTAAAGGGCCACTGCAGATTACTTACCATTAGGATGGTATTGCACCAAACCAGGAACAACTCCCATCAGGCTAAGCACACTTCTCACTACAGTTAACCCCTGCAACTCTGTGCTAAAGGACCACTGCAGATATCTTACCATTGGGATTGTATTACACCAAACCAGGAACAACTCCCATCAGGTTCAGGCTGCACTGCCCAATTGGATGAACACTCACAGGAGGCAATGATGATTGTTACAAAGCACTGTAGTACTACCCAGAAATCATTACAAACAAACAAACAACAACAACAAAAATCTGGCATTATCCGGAGTGACAATTTTGTCTTACTAAGGGTGACCACCACGCCCAATCAAGGGCTTATAACGAAGTACGCACAATCCACAATGGCAAAATTTCCACAAAATTATACACAAGGGTGAAAGCGTACTGAGGTCTTCGATACCTCCCATTACCGGGCTTACGTCCCGACCATTACCGGGCTTACGTCCCGACCATTACCGGGCTCCGTCCCGACCATTACCGGGCTCCGTCCCGACATTAAAGACCGTTCACCCCGGTCGATAAGAGGGTGACCCCTCTTCAGACCACTAGTCAAACTCCTAGTGGTACTGATTACATGGTACCTGGGTGCCCCCCAGTTGTACGTGGAAGCCACTGTGTAGATACATACGCACTGACGTATACTCTGTCTCCCCACAGACGGGAAAAAATCATACTACCATTGTGTCAGACACTCCACAAGACCCTCGTCAGGGGATGAGGATCCATTATCTCCACCGTCCTTAGAAATCATAGACAAATGGAGGGCAGAGGACTCGCTTTCAGAGGAGGAGGTCTGGCAAGACATACCTCAGGAAGTCAGAGAACCCAGCCAAGACCCGGAATGGCTAAGGACATATAGATATTGGGGTCTAATCCCCACGCCCTAGGACGGGCTGATAACCACGGAGTACGATCTGTCACTGTATGCCAGACCGGAACACAATGGATACATGTATGTCGACAGCACCATGAAGGAGAGCTCACGGTGCTGCCAAAACTCCACAGTACTATACCCAATAAGGGTGACCCCTTGGGTAATTTGGAGACTACCGTACATCCCCATACGGGCTTACGTCCCGACATTTCTGACCGTTCAGCCCGGTCTTATTGAGGGCGACCCCCTCCTCAGACCACTCCAGCAAATCTCTAAGTGGTACTGATGGAAACAGTTCTGGGTGAACCCCAGCTGTATGTGGAGACCCACTAGTGGCAATAAGTGTATTACCGTACCTGACACCTGTCTCGGTACCCCACAGACCGGAAGAGGGTCCCAACAGGCCACAAGGGACATACATACAGGGGTGACCCCCTAAGCTGGGTGACCCCAGGATAGTCTTACCCCGGTGCTAGTGGCATAGGTACGAAGGGGTGATCCCCGCGCCCTTGTCTAGGGTTTTTTCTACCTTCAGAGTATGCTCTGGCATTGCATGCACAGACCAGGACTCACTACAGGCATGTGTTCCGACGCCTCTATGTGTCAATTGGAGGACCCGTACACCCTTCCCTTAACCGAGAAGGAGAACTCACTATACCGCCAAACTCTACAACTCTAGGACATATAAGGATGAACCATTAGATTATACATAGGGAGACTTTCACGTCTCCCATACCAGGGTACATCCCGGTCCTACGGAGGGTGTCCCCATTCTCAGACCACTACCCAGATCCTACGGAAGTGGTACCGATTCATCGAAATGCTGGGTGACCCCGGATATACACAGAGACACACTGAGTGGCAATAAGCGTACTGTTGTACGATACTGACTCCACAGACCGAAAGGGTGTGAACCAACAGGTCGGATTTCCCTCAATTCACCGACCAATTTCCAGGTGAGGATTAAGCTGCCAGGGCAGCTCCGGGGGAAGAAGCCCTCTCCAAGAGGCTGGCTAACAAGTCGGGCACCTTACCACCTAAGCACCATGGTAAGGACCCAACGCGACTTCCCCAAAGGGGAAAGAGAACACTCGACTTAGCGGAACCGTCTCTCAGAACGTCCTGCTCATTGAACATCTCAGACCCTTCATCAGGGGACGAGGACTCCATTCTCTCCTTTCTCTGGAGATCATAAGAGAATGGAGAGTCTCCATCGGAAGAGGAAAAGTGACAGAACCCACTGGAAAACTCGCGTACCACCAGACACCCAGGATCATCCGAAAGGGGTTTGCCGAAGCACCGGGCACACCTTGCAAACCTCCGGCTTCGGGGAAAAGAAGTACGAAACAAGCTCAGGATGGAATGCCCACGTCATCTAGGAACGAACAAGATAGTCCTCAACAGGAAGCTCGGTGTCACTACAGTGATATCTATGCCCCGATCAGACCGAGGTCCACGTAAAGTAGTAAAGAAGAAGACAGGAGACTCTCACCGTCATCAACATAGACCAACCCAATGGTTTTGGGACGTACCGACATCTCAAGAAGGAAGGTATACATCTATTAGGAGACCTACTCCTCGAAAAGGTTTTTACAAGGTTAGATTTGAAAGGACGCTTACCTATTGGCACACATAGTACCTCAAGAAGTTTTGGAAGCTGGTCAGGACACATTGAAGAGCAAAGGGTATCCGCTGTAACTTACTGACCCTTTGCAAGCCCAATTCCTAACTGCGTAGACAAACGAGATTTATTGTCACAGTTCCTGGAATTGTTGGGATTCATAGTGAACAGAGCGGAGTCGGTTTGATTCCAGTCCTGAGTAACTATGTACCTCTACTTCGGAATAGATTCCACATTGGACGGATTGCACCTTCCCCACATCAACGATAGCGACTTTCGTAAGGAAATTCGACGGATATGACGGAAAGGCTCCATAGTACCTTGACAACTTCCCAGGACCACTCCACTGACGGGCCAGACATCGGCTGAAAGCTCACTGCCTGAGATCCGGGCACACCTACGAAATTGGGATCAGAATGGCAAGGACTTCGATAATACTCGTTACTGAGGTAAAGGAGCTAAGCGTGACTTCTGGAATGATTGTTTTAATTGGGATCATCCTCTGCTTCTTCAGTTTTAACTTGCCTTCGGGCAGATCAAAGGGAGAACATCATCGATGGTTAACGCAGGAGCGGCTAGAGTTGGTGGATTGGTGTCTTCCAAGGGAGACTGGTATGTCAAGGGACTATCGCAACCAACTAGAGTCATGGGACTCATGGACAACAGGTATTCCCCGAAATAATTTATCCACACTTGGAAGTCACTGGGGTATGGAAAGGGACTACGATTTTTTATTACCCCTATTTACCTCGATGTTGAATCTTGCTCATAATTTTTCACGACGAGCCGATCGGAACGATCCGACCGCTCCATTAACGGGATACGTTCCGTTATTTCTACAGCGCATAGTACGATTCATGACACTCCGGTCGATCAAGAACCTTTGATAGGCCGTTTTTCCGCGGGGTAACGTACGGTCCCGAACCATGAGTTAAAGTATCACGGTTGTGAGACTTTGATTGGGTTTTTTTTCGGAACTAGTCAGATAACACGATCCTATCCCTCCGTCAGTCATATCACGTTAGATTTTTTTTTTTTTTTTTTGTCGGTTATCAGATATTCTGGAGTTCGACGTATACGATTTTTCGGTATCACCAGAAGGACGGACCTCTACGGTGTCTCGTAGAACTAAACCCTTTCCGCGTCCGTGTTTTACCCTGTTCCCGGCGGTTTTTCCCAGTCTTTGTACAGTTATAGCGGTGTTTGGTTAGATGGAGATCCCGACAACACTTAGATTGACACATTAAGACATCGGCGGGGTTATAACAACCATACAAGCCAGTTCCCATGAACACTCCGTCTAGATGGGTTCACGGGTTGTTATCGTTAACGGGGGAGGAGACGTGCTTTAGGTACTCATTCGGTACGAGGCACGGCTGCTTCTCAGGCCTTCACGAGGGGCCTCTATATATTTTACAGGCGGCGAATGGGACACGGCGAGACATCTTCCGTATATTTATTTTCGTCAACCACACACGCATCCTTTCGATCATACCACAGCTTTAAAAATGCAAAATACGAAGCCTCCTGTCATGTGATAAAATTGTAGATTATGCTAACGTAGTGTACCTATAATCATAATTTTAATAATGACAGGAGGCGAGTATTTTCCCTCCCTGTTTCCCTCCCTATACTCTGGGAAATTCTAATTTTCTGGTTATCATTCTCAGTCTAATTATAAGATTTTGGATATTTCAGTATATTTATGGGATGCTTATTTGGTTGACGGGTGTTACAGCCGTGGCGATTATTTAAGTATACTATGGTTGTTTAATGTTGCAATTTGTTAACGTAATATAAATATAGATGCATATAGTACTGGTTTTTATGTGGACATCAGTTGGGTTCCATCACCTTTCACGTATTTCTGTTCTTTTCAGAGTAACCATCATAAAGATAAAAATCAAGATAAAGCTGGAAGGTTTTTCAAGTCATGTTCCAAATTATGTTCTACACGTTACTCAAGACTGTTATTCGAATTCCCTGACGCTATAATGGACTGTTTTCGCATCAAAGAAAGAGGAAATCATGTGACTGTCAGGGCTTTATATATGGATGTGATGCCTGTTACTGATTGGTTTAAAGTTTTCTGATTGACTTGTGCTGCTGGAGGCATAAAGTAAAGAAAGTTATGCAAAATACTCGCCTCCTGTCATTATTAAAATTAAGATTATAGGTACACTACGTTAGCATAATCTACAATTCGCTTCCATTAAGGGTATACGTTGCTTGTGTATTCTTTACGCCGAAGTGCATAACTTTGCATTTGTCAACATTAAATTTCATCTGCCATTTGAGTGCCCAGTCCTCCAGTCTATCTAAATCCTTCTGCAGCAAAGTAATATCTTGCTCACACTGTATTATTTTACAAAGTTTTAGTGACATCAACAAAGCTGTTAGTATCGGTTGGATTGAAGTAGGTCATGGTTTTAATATTTACATTTTCAGTAAATGATCAAATCTAAAAAAAAAAAAATTGATCTTGTTTTTATGAATTTCCGGAGTAACAAAAAAAAAAAAAAAAAAAAAAAAAAAAGTTATCATTAATATAAATATTAAAATTTTCTTATGTTCCCGTCATCAATATAGCACCTTCAGATAACCAAGTCCGCCCCGTATGGGTTATTGTTCCAAATAGATGTTGTTTTCTCCCAGTAATACATAAAATTGTTGGCATAGCTTGGAGCGAACTTGGTGCCCATGATTGGTAAGGATAAAAAAAAAATAAAAAAATTAATTATGGTTTAGAATGAATTCAATGGATCGGATTTAAAAGAATTGCTAAAATTAGCATACAATTCAGCATCCTGGTTTAGATTGGATAGATGTATCTATCTATAGGGGTATGTGTGCAAGTACATACTTATGCATAAGTACATATAAATGTGACCAGATGTATTATAGGGGTGGGGGTGATTTAAATCCCAGAGGTACGGAACTATAAACAGGTAGGGCGAGTATAAACACGCAGTTAATCTGGGATTGGGACTCAAATATCTCAAACAAATATTAGCAGGGTAATTTGGAGAGGGGTGAGTTCACAGACTCTTACTATAAATGGTAATTTATGGAGAAACTGCTATGTTTACGCTGCAGGGTTAATCCAGCCTCTAGTGGCTTTCTCCCTGACAGCCATTAGAGGCCTCTTCCCCTATTCTTTGTGTGAAAAGCGCATTGAACTTATGCAGCGAGAGTTCAGATCTGTGGCAAAACAGACCTCGCCACGTGTCCTTGGAGGGGGCTGCTTGCCCGCCTCTTGCCTTTAGACTATGGCCCCTGTTCTTTTTCCCTGCAGAAAGGCTGGTTTGTGCCTTTCTGCGGACTGTTAAAGCCATGCTACCCCAGATAGCTATGCCATGGAGCCCAGCCGTATACTGAAAGACTGTATGAAAGACTTTGGCTCCATGGCGATTGAACTGTATGTATGTGATCTGAGCGCCATCCGGTAATAATGTGCGCTCAGATCTAAGCTATCTGGGGATAGGTAGAATGTCTGTATTTTATGTAACCTTGTGTATTTTACTGTCTTTTTACTGCCATGTGCTTAATGGAGTTTTGCCTCTGTCCTTGGAGATAATTGGATTACTTCTCAATTATCTCCAGGATAGAAGACTCAGTGGAACTGGTTTTGTGCAGAAAAGCCATGCTTCATTTGGTCACAAAGGACTTTGGTCCATTTTTTTCAAAAGATAGATCGATTTGGATGATTTTGACATCTATGTTTGTATTTGGAGTATGCCGATTCGGAAAATGTAAGTTATGTGAATGTGATGCATACTTTCAAAGTTATGAATAATGTGTAAAAACTGTATTCCTCTGCCTGTGATAATGAGATTACCCATTGTGTTCAGTAATCATACCACAGGCAGAGGGGAGGAATTTGTGTGGGAGTGTGTGTGTATTGTACGGATTTATTGGTTGTTCTGTAATACCCTGTGGGCTGTACTAGGTTTGTGGATTGGGAATAAAAGACTGTATGTGCCAGGACAGTCAGATTCTGCTTAACCCTCAAAACGAAGTGTCGTCTCGTTATTGGGGGAATTGGATTGTATGCTGACTGCCAGGAGTGTAACCCTTTCGTATGGTTTTCCTGTTCGGCTGTTTCCAGGATTTGTAGAGTTTGTAGTTCGGGAGATTGGTGCTTACAGTTGCTGCCTGGGCATCTGGAAAGGGAAATATCGCCTAAACGGTTTTTAACCTCTGGTGAGGAAAATGGTCAGTTACAAGATCCTAATAGCAAAGCATTGAGTAATGCTTTCCTTTGGGTGGTTTGAATGCGCATTCGGCTCCACTCGGGAGCTGATGGGCAGGGAAGGAGAGGTCACCAGCACCGAGGGAGCCTGACGCTGGATTAAGGCAAGTGGCTGAAGGGGTTTTTACCCCTTCAGCCCAGCAGGAGGGGGGCCACGAGAGAGGGGGGGACCTAATAACCCTATAGTGCCAGGAAAATGAGTGTTCTCCTGGCACTATAGTGCTGCTTTAACCCCTTAAGGACCGGACAGTTTTTGCGATGTTGTACATTTGCGACCAGGCCTCTTTTTACACTTTTGTGGTGTTTGTGTTTAGCTGTAATTTTCCGCTCTCTCATTTACTGTTCCTATACAAATTATATATTGTTTTTTTCAGGACAAAAAAGGCTTTCTTTACATACCATTATTTATATAATCTCAGGTAATTTAATTTAAAAAACAAACAAATATGATGAAAAATTTTAAAAATACATGTTTTTTTGACTTTTACTTGAAAAATCTTTTACTCATCTACAAAAGCGAATAAAACAAACTGCTAAATAGATTAAAAATTGTCCTGAGTTTTAAAATACCCAGTGTTTACATGCTTTTTTGCAAGTTATAGGGTTATAGGTACAAGTAGGATATTGCGATTTCAAAACATATATATTCTTTCAAATGTATCAATAGTGACATTGTAACACTATTTTCTGCCAAAAGTATCTGAATAACACCCCACATGTACATATTTTTTTAAAGTAGACAAACCAGGGTATTCAATATGGGGTATGTCCAGTCTTTTTTAGTAGCCACCTAGTCGCAAACAATGGCCAAAGTTAGCGTTCATATTTGTTTTCTGTGTGAAAAAACTAAAAAACTAAATTGAACGCTAATTTTGGCCAGTGTTTGTGACTAAGTGGATACTAAAAAAGACTGGACATACCCCATTTGCAATAGCTCTTGTTGTCTTCGTTTGCAAATGGTATGCCATCATGGGGGTAATTCTCATTCCTGGGCTACCATACGCTCTCAAAGGCAACGTAACCAACCTGCCCGTTTTCAATGTAAAAATATTTGACCCTGTAACTTTCAAAAACGCTATAAAATCTGTACATGGGGGGTACTGTTCTACTGGGGAGACTTTGCTGAACACAAATATTAGTGTTTCAAAACAGAAAAACATATCACAACAATTATATCATCAGTAAAAGTGCTGTTTGTGTGTGAAAAATGTGAAACAAAGTCACTTTCACTGACAATATCATCGCTGTGATATGTTTTACTGTTTTGAAACACTAATATTTGTGTTCAGTGAAGTCTCCCGAGTAAAACGGTACCCCCCATGTACAGGTTTTAGGGTGTCATAGAAAGTTACCGGGTAAAATACAGTGCTAGCAAATTAAATTCTCTGGAATTTCGGCCTGGGTTGGCAGGCAGGTCCCTCAAATTGCAATTAATAAAATTACTTAATTATGTAAAAATATTACATAAATATGCACGTAGAATTTAAATATATATGCATATTTATATATTTGAAGTCTATGTGTATATTTATATAATTATTTATGTAATTTTGTATATGGACATATGTATATTTCGTATTATTTTTATTTATTTATATATACACAATTTCATTCTAAGTGTATTTTGATATAAATATATATTTTAATATCAAAATACAGTTAGAATAAAATTTCATAGATATGCAATTTTTTTAATTTTTATTATTTTTAATTTAATTATTTGTATTTTATAATAATATATATATACACAATATATATAGTTATTATATATACACGTGTGTAATTTAATTATAAGTGTCTTTATATTAATATATGTACATATTAATATAAAAATACACTTCGTATGACATACATATACATATATATATATATATATATATATATATATATATATATATATATATATATATATATATATATATATACACACACACACACATACATACATACATACATACATACACACACACACACACACACACACACACACACACCGTATTTATCGGCGTATAACACGCACTTTTTCTCCCTGAAAATAGGGGGAAAATGATGGGTGCGTGTTATATGCCGATATCCCATATTTACTTACCTGTCTTGAAGCGTGGGCCGGTGTTCAGCGCGCACCGCGGTACTGGAACTTAAATTTCAGGTTCCAGTTTCCGGCGGGACTGAAAGGAAGTGTGCACACCATTGTCTCCCCACACCGGGAGCACCGCTGATCGGCACCGGGGGAAAGTCGGCGATCGGGTAAGTACATTGCACCGTTAGGACGGTTCAGGACCGTCATCGGTCGGCAATGCAAAAATGCCGATGACGGTCCTGAACCGTCCTCGGTCGTTAAGGGGTTAAAGAAAGCGTATTGGCGGAGTGACCTACCACCTCCGGTCACATGGACAAATTTGGGTGGTGTTTTTTTTCCTCCCTTTCTTTTATCACACTATAATATGTAATGCAATTGCTCTTTCAGAGCAATAACATGGCCCGCGGGGGCCTAAACTGCCGAAGGGGGACTGCCTGGGCTGTCAGGCAGTCCGCGATGGAGCCAGCTTCAGCAGACCTACGCGGCGCATTATAAGCCATAAATCGTAGGATTAAAGTACACAGTGGGACGATACACTTATCACCTCATATCTTGCATAGTCCAGACACCCCACCACTTCCTTTGCCATCCTCTACCTTACAAGTACCTCTGCTAGAAGAATCCGGCGGAATGCATTAGCCAGAGCCGCGTCAATTCCAATCATATCGAACTCCAGGACATCGTCCTCCATTTTAATAATATCTACTCGGAAATTCTGCAAAGAGATAGAGAAGTGTAATAGACATGAAACTAAATGTCTGCCTGCTAAAATTAAAGGAACACTACACGCACCATAACCACTGCAGCACACTGTAGTGGTTTTAGTTCCCCGGTCTAAGTAGTTAAACCAGTTTAGAAGAGTTTGAGTTCTTACCTGGAGTCTGCCTCCACTACAGCCTTCAAAGAGCCAGAAGCTCTCTGCCTGAGCAAAGACTGGCAGTGAAGGGCTTAAAGGACCACTCTAGGCACCCAGACCACTTCAGCTTAATGACGTGGTCTGGGTGCCAGGTCCTTCTAGGGTTAACCCATTTTTTCATAAACATAGCAGTTTCAGAGAAACTGTTATGTTTGTGAATGGGTTAAGCCTTCCCCTATTTCCTCTAGTGGCTGTCTCATTGACAGCCGCTAGAGGCGCTTGCGTGATTCTCACTGTGAAAAAATCACAGTGAGAGCACGCAAGCGTCCATAGGAAAGCATTATGAATGCTTTCCTATGTGACCGGCTGAATGCGCGCGCAGCTCTTGTCGCGCGTGCGCATTCAGCCGACGGGGAGGAGAAGAGGAGGATCGGAGGAGGAGAGCTCTCCGCCCACCGCTGGAAAAAGGTAAGTTTTTACCCCTTTCCCCTTTCCAGAGCCGGGCGGGAGGGGGTCCCTGAGGGTGGGGGCACCCTCAGGGCACTCTAGTGCCAGGAAAACGAGTATGTTTTCCTGGCACTAGAGTGGTCATTTAACTCTTTGGCTGCGAGTGATCATGTTAGAAGTCATCCCGTTCTATAACATTGTGATTATGGTGGGGACGCCTTGTTTTTAAACAATGACGGGTGCCGCTGCCCGCTTTTTCCATTAGCTCTCCTGGGCACAGCTTAGTCTAACAGCTTCCGAGAGCGGTGCCGACAGACTGCGGTCATTCTGGCCAACAGGGGAGACCACACAATATGAAAGCACTACACTCACCTGTTCAAATTTCTTCTGATCCCAAGTGTCATCGTAGCCGGGATAGTTCCCTGGGAAATCTGTGGTGTGGACCTAACAAGGAGATATTTCATTAGGTCGTTTCAACCTCTCATTCACTACCGTGCCGCCACGACGACACTATAACCCGCTACCGTGCCGCCACGACAACACTATAACCCGCTACCGGGCCGCCACGACAACACTATAACCCGCTACCGGGCCGCCACGACAACACTATAACCCGCTACCGGGCCGCCACGACAACACTATAACCCGCTACCGGGCCGCCACGACAACACTATAACCCGCTACCGTGCCGCCATGATAACCAGCTACCGGGCCGCCACAACAACACTATAACCAGCTACCGGGCCGCCACGACAACACTATAACCAGCTACCGGGCCGCCACGACAACACTATAACCAGCTACCGGGCCGCCACGACAACACTATAACCAGCTACCGGGCCACCACATACACTATAACCCGCTACCGGGCCGCAACATACACTATAACCCACTACCGGGCTGCCACGACAACACTATAACCAGCTACCGTGCCGCCATGATAACCGGCTACCGTGCCGCCACAACAACACTATAACCAGCTACCGGGCCGTCACGACAACACTATAACCAGCTACCGGGCCGTCACGACAACACTATAACCAGCTACCGGGCCGCCACGACAACACTATAACCAGCTACCGGGCCGCCACGACAACACTATAACCCGCTACCGGGCCGCCACGACGACACTATAACCAGCTACCAGGCCGCCACGACGACACTATAACCAGCTACCAGGCCGCCACATACACTATAACCAGCTACCGGGGCGCCACATACACTATAACCAGCTACCGGGCCGTCACGACAACACTATAACCAGCTACCGGGCCGCCACGACAACACTATAACCCGCTACCGGGCCGCCACGACGACACTATAACCAGCTACCAGGCCGCCACATACACTATAACCAGCTACCGGGCCGCCACATACACTATAACCAGCTACCGGGGCGCCACATACACTATAACCAGCTACCGGGGCGCCACATACACTATAACTAGCTACCGGGCCGCCACGACAACACTATAACCCGCTACCGGGCCGCCACGACAACACTATAACCCGCTACCGGGCCGCCACGACGACACTATAACCAGCTACCGGCCGCCACGACGACACTATAACCAGCTACCGGGCCGCCACGACGACACTATAACCAGCTACCGGGCCGCCACGACGACACTATAACCAGCTACCGGGCCGCCACGACGACACTATAACCAGCTACCGGGCCGCCACGACGACACTATAACCAGCTACCGGGCCACCACGACGACACTATAACCAGCTACCGGGCCGCCACGACGACACTATAACCCGCTACCAAGCCGCCACAGACACTATAACCCGCTACCGTGCCGCCACGACGACACTATAACCAGCTACCGTGCCGCCACGACGACACTATAACCAGCTACCGTGCCGCCACGACGACACTATAACCAGCTACCGTGCCGCCACGACGACACTATAACCAGCTACCGTGCCGCCACGACGACACTATAACCAGCTACCGTGCCGCCACGACGACACTATAACCAGCTACCGTGCCGCCACGACGACACTATAACCAGCTACCGTGCCGCCACGACGACACTATAACCAGCTACCGTGCCGCCACAACGACACTGTAACCAGCTACCGGGCCGCCACGACGACACTATAACCAGCTACCGTGCCGCCACGACGACACTATAACCAGCTACCGTGCCGCCACGACGACACTATAACCAGCTACCGTGCCGCCACGACGACACTATAACCAGCTACCGTGCCGCCACGACGACACTATAACCAGCTACCGTGCCGCCACGACGACACTATAACCAGCTACCGTGCCGCCACGACGACACTGTAACCAGCTACCGTGCCGCCACGACAACACTATAACCAGCTACCGTGCCGCCACGACGACACTATAACCAGCTACCGTGCCGCCACGACGACACTATAACCAGCTACCGTGCCGCCACGACGACACTATAACCAGCTACCGTGCCGCCACGACGACACTATAACCAGCTACCGTGCCGCCACGACGACACTATAACCAGCTACCGTGCCGCCACGACGACACTATAACCAGCTACCGTGCCGCCACGACGACACTATAACCAGCTACCGTGCCGCCACGACGACACTATAACCAGCTACCGTGCCGCCACGACGACACTATAACCAGCTACCGGGCCGCCACGACGACACTATAACCAGCTACCGGGCCGCCACGACAACACTATAACCAGCTACCGGGCCGCCACGACGACACTATAACCAGCTACCGTGCCGCCACGACGACACTATAACCCGCTACCGTGCCGCCACGACGACACTATAACCAGCTACCGTGCCGCCACGACAACACTATAACCCGCTACCGGGCCGCCACGACGACACTATAACCAGCTACCGTGCCGCCACGACGACACTATAACCCGCTACCGTGCCGCCACGACGACACTATAACCCGCTACCGTGCAGCCACGACTACACTATAACCAGCTACCGTGCCGCCACGACAACACTATAACCAGCTACCGGGCCGCCACGACGACACTATAACCAGCTACCGTGCCGCCACGACGACACTATAACCAGCTACCGTGCCGCCACGACGACACTATAACCAGCTACCGTGTCGCCACGACGACACTATAACCAGCTACCGGGCCGCCACGACACCATAACCAACTCCCGGCCGCCATGACACCATAACCACCGCCCGGCCACCATGACACCATAACCACCGCCCGGCCGCCATGACACCATAACCACCGCCCGGCCGCCATGACACCATAACCACCTACCGGCCGCCATGACACCATAACCACCTACCGGCCGCCATGACACCATAACCACCTCCCGGCCGCCATGACACCATAACCACTTACATTGCGCAGGCCGTACTCGCCCAGGATGACTCGGTCTCGCAGTTCTCTCACTCTCTCCGCCATGGCACGTGTTCCTCCGACAGCCGCTACTTCCTGTTTCCATGGAAACTGCGGCCGCCATCTTATAGGCACCGGAAGCTCCCCCACCAAGATGGCGCTGGCTCGTGACGTCAGGAGGCCCCGCCCTCACCACGTCTCCAACTCTGTTTACTTCCGGGTGTCCGAACCGAGCCTGGAATCGGGGAGACATGGCGAGGGCTCCTGGGGGCCACAACCTGACCGCAGCGGAATGGGGGGGCTTCGAGGACAACGTGCAGGTCAGTCAGCAGGGGCCCCTGACACCCCAAAACCTCCAACCACCAACTGAACCCCAACAGTCAGTCCATGACAACCTCCAACCATCAACTGAACCCCAACAGTCAGTCCATGACAACCTCCAACCATCAACTGAACCCCAACAGTCAGTCCATGACAACCTCCAACCATCAACTGAACCCCAACAGTCAGTCCATGACAACCTCCAACCATGAACCCCAACAGTCAGTCCATGACAACCTCCAACCACCAACTGCACCCCAACAGTCAGTCCATGACAACCTCCAACCACCAACTGAACCCCAACAGTCAGTCCATGACAACCTCCAACCATCAACTGAACCCCAACAGTCAGTCCATGACAACCTCCAACCATCAACTGAACCCCAACAGTCAGTCCATGACAACCTCCAACCATCAACTGAACCCCAACAGTCAGTCCATGACAACCTCCAACCATCAACTGAACCCCAACAGTCAGTCCATGACAACCTCCAACCATCAACTGCACCCCAACAGTCAGTCCATGACAACCTCCAACCACCAACTGAACCCCAACAGTCAGTCCATGACAACCTCCAACCACCAACTGAACCCCAACAGTCAGTCCATGACAACCTCCAACCACCAACTGAACCCCAACAGTCAGTCCATGACAACCTCCAACCACCAACTGAACCCCAACAGTCAGTCCATGACAACCTCCAACCATGAACCCCAACAGTCAGTCCATGACAACCTCCAACCACCAACTGCACCCCAACAGTCAGTCCATGACAACCTCCAACCACCAACTGAACCCCAACAGTCAGTCCATGACAACCTCCAACCATCAACTGCACCCCAACAGTCAGTCCATGACAACCTCCAACCACCAACTGAACCCCAACAGTCAGTCCATGACAACCTCCAACCATCAACTGAACCCCAACAGTCAGTCCATGACAACCTCCAACCACCAACTGAACCCCGACAGTCAGTCCATGACAACCTCCAACCATCAACTGAACCCCAACAGTCAGTCCATGACAACCTCCAACCATTAACTGAACCCCAACAGTCAGTCCATGACAACCTCCAACCACCAACTGAACCCCAACAGTCAGTCCATGACAACCTCCAACCATCAACTGAACCCCAACAGTCAGTCCATGACAACCTCCAACCATGAACCCCAACAGTCAGTCCATGACAACCTCCAACCACCAACTGAACCCCAACAGTCAGTCCATGACAACCTCCAACCACCAACTGAACCCCAACAGTCAGTCCATGACAACCTCCAACCATCAACTGAACCCCAACAGTCAGTCCATGACAACCTCCAACCATCAACTGAACCCCAACAGTCAGTCCATGACAACCTCCAACCATCAACTGAACCCCAACAGTCAGTCCATGACAACCTCCAACCACCAACTGAACCCCAACAGTCAGTCCATGACAACCTCCAACCACCAACTGAACCCCAACAGTCAGTCCATGACAACCTCCAACCATGAACCCCAACAGTCAGTCCATGACAACCTCCAACCACCAACTGCACCCCAACAGTCAGTCCATGACAACCTCCAACCACCAACTGAACCCCAACAGTCAGTCCATGACAACCTCCAACCATCAACTGCACCCCAACAGTCAGTCCATGACAACCTCCAACCACCAACTGAACCCCAACAGTCAGTCCATGACAACCTCCAACCACCAACTGAACCCCAACAGTCAGTCCATGACAACCTCCAACCATCAACTGAACCCCAACAGTCAGTCCATGACAACCTCCAACCACCAACTGAACCCCAACAGTCAGTCCATGACAACCTCCAACCACCAACTGAACCCCAACAGTCAGTCCATGACAACCTCCAACCATCAACTGAACCCCAACAGTCAGTCCATGACAACCTCCAACCACCAACTGAACCCCAACAGTCAGTCCATGACAACCTCCAACCACCAACTGAACCCCAACAGTCAGTCCATGACAACCTCCAACCATCAACTGAACCCCAACAGTCAGTCCATGACAACCTCCAACCACCAACTGAACCCCAACAGTCAGTCCATGACAACCTCCAACCATCAACTGCACCCCAACAGTCAGTCCATGACAACCTCCAACCATCAACTGCACCCCAACAGTCAGTCCATGACAACCTCCAACCATCAACTGAACCCCAACAGTCAGTCCATGACAACCTCCAACCATCAACTGAACCCCAACAGTCAGTCCATGACAACCTCCAACCATCAACTGAACCCCGACAGTCAGTCCATGACAACCTCCAACCATCAACTGCACCCCGACAGTCAGTCCATGACAACCTCCAACCACCAACTGAACCCCAACAGTCAGTCCATGACAACCTCCAACCATCAACTGAACCCCAACAGTCAGTCCATGACAACCTCCAACCATCAACTGAACCCCAACAGTCAGTCCATGACAACCTCCAACCATCAACTGAACCCCAACAGTCAGTCCATGACAACCTCCAACCACCAACTGAACCCCAACAGTCAGTCCATGACAACCTCCAACCATCAACTGAACCCCAACAGTCAGTCCATGACAACCTCCAACCATGAACCCCAACAGTCAGTCCATGACAACCTCCAACCATGAACCCCAACAGTCAGTCCATGACAACCTCCAACCATGAACCCCAACAGTCAGTCCATGACAACCTCCAACCATGAACCCCAACAGTCAGTCCATGACAACCTCCAACCACCAACTGAACCCCAACAGTCAGTCCATGACAACCTCCAACCACCAACTGAACCCCAACAGTCAGTCCATGACAACCTCCAACCACCAACTGAACCCCAACAGTCAGTCCATGACAACCTCCAACCACCAACTGAACCCCAACAGTCAGTCCATGACAACCTCCAACCACCAACTGAACCCCAACAGTCAGTCCATGACAACCTCCAACCATTAACTGAACCCCAACAGTCAGTCCATGACAACCTCCAACCATTAACTGAACCCCAACAGTCAGTCCATGACAACCTCCAACCATGAACCCCAACAGTCAGTCCATGACAACCTCCAACCATCAACTGAACCCCAACAGTCAGTCCATGACAACCTCCAACCACCAACTGAACCCCAACAGTCAGTCCATGACAACCTCCAACCATCAACTGCACCCCAACAGTCAGTCCATGACAACCTCCAACCATCAACTGAACCCCAACAGTCAGTCCATGACAACCTCCAACCATCACCTGAACCCCAACAGTCAGTCCATGACAACCTCCAACCACCAACTGAACCCCAACAGTCAGTCCATGACAACCTCCAACCACCAACTGAACCCCAACAGTCAGTCCATGACAACCTCCAACCATTAACTGAACCCCAACAGTCAGTCCATGACAACCTCCAACCATTAACTGAACCCCAACAGTCAGTCCATGACAACCTCCAACCATGAACCCCAACAGTCAGTCCATGACAACCTCCAACCATCAACTGAACCCCAACAGTCAGTCCATGACAACCTCCAACCATGAACCCCAACAGTGAGTCCATGACAACCTCCAACCATCACCTGAACCCCAACAGTCAGTCCATGACAACCTCCAAATATCAACTGCACCCCAACAGTGAGTCCATGACAACCTCCAACCATGAACCCCAACAGTCAGTCCATGACAACCTCCAACCATGAACCCCAACAGTCAGTCCATGACAACCTCCAACCATCACCTGAACCCCAACAGTCAGTCCATGACAACCTCCAACCATCAACTGAACCATGACAACCTCCAACCATGAACCCCAACAGTCAGTCCATGACAACCTCCAACCATCAACTGCACCCGAACAGTCAGTCCATGACAACCTCCAACCATCAACTGAACCCCAACAGTCAGTCCATGACAACCTCCAACCATGAACCCCAACAGTCAGTCCATGACAACCTCCAACCATCAACTGAACCCCAACAGTCAGTCCATGACAACCTCCAACCATGAACCCCAACAGTCAGTCCATGACAACCTCCAACCATCAACTGAACCCCAACAGTCAGTCCATGACAACCTCCAACCATCAACTGCACCCCAACAGTCAGTCCATGACAACCTCCAACCATCACCTGCACCCCAACAGTCAGTCCATGACAACCTCCAACCATCACCTGCACCCCAACAGTCAGTCCATGACAACCTCCAACCATCAACTGAACCCCAACAGTCAGTCCATGACAACCTCCAACCATCAACTGAACCCCAACAGTCAGTCCATGACAACCTCCAACCATCAACTGAACCCCAACAGTCAGTCCATGACAACCTCCAACCATCAACTGAACCCCAACAGTCAGTCCATGACAACCTCCAACCATCAACTGAACCCCAACAGTCAGTCCATGACAACCTCCAACCATGAACCCCAACAGTCAGTCCATGACAACCTCCAACCATCAACTGAACCCCAACAGTCAGTCCATGACAACCTCCAACCATCAACTGAACCCCAACAGTCAGTCCATGACAACCTCCAACCGTGAACCCCAACAGTCAGTCCATGACAACCTCCAACCGTGAACCCCAACAGTCAGTCCATGACAACCTCCAACCGTGAACCCCAACAGTCAGTCCATGACAACCTCCAACCGTGAACCCCAACAGTCAGTCCATGACAACCTCCAACCATTAACTGAACCCCAACAGTCAGTCCATGACAACCTCCAACCATGAACCCCAACAGTCAGTCCATGACAACCTCCAACCATCAACTGAACCCCAACAGTCAGTCCATGACAACCTCCAACCATGAACCCCAACAGTGAGTCCATGACAACCTCCAACCATCACCTGAACCCCAACAGTCAGTCCATGACAACCTCCAAATATCAACTGCACCCCAACAGTGAGTCCATGACAACCTCCAACCATGAACCCCAACAGTCAGTCCATGACAACCTCCAACCATGAACCCCAACAGTCAGTCCATGACAACCTCCAACCATGAACCCCAACAGTCAGTCCATGACAACCTCCAACCATGAACCCCAACAGTCAGTCCATGACAACCTCCAACCATGAACCCAACAATCAGTCCATGACAACCTCCAACCATCAACTGAACCCCAACAGTCAGTCCATGACAACCTCCAACCATGAACCCCAACAGTCAGTCCATGACAACCTCCAACCATCAACTGAACCCCAACAGTCAGTCCATGACAACCTCCAACCATCAACTGAACCCCAACAGTCAGTCCATGACACGACCACCAACTGAACCCCAACAGTCAGTCCATGACAACCTCCAACCATGAACCCCAACAGTCAGTCCATGACAACCTCCAACCATGAACTGAACCCCAACAGTCAGTCCATGACAACCTCCAACCATGAACTGAACCCCAACAGTCAGTCCATGACAACCTCCAACCATCAACTGAACCCCAACAGTCAGTCCATGACAACCTCCAACCATCAACTGAACCCCAACAGTCAGTCCATGACACGACCTCCAACCACCAACTGAACCCCAACAGTCAGTCCATGACAACCTCCAACCATGAACCCCAACAGTCAGTCCATGACAACCTCCAACCATCACCTGAACCCCAACAGTCAGTCCATGACAACCTCCAACCATCAACTGAACCATGACAACCTCCAACCATGAACCCCAACAGTCAGTCCATGACAACCTCCAACCATCACCTGAACCCCAACAGTCAGTCCATGACAACCTCCAACCATCAACTGAACCCAACAGTCAGTCCATGACCACCTCCAACCACCAACTGAACCCCAACAGTCAGTCCATGACAACCTCCAAACATGAACCCCAACAGTCAGTCCATGACAGCCTCCAACCATGAACTCCAACAGTCAATCCATGACAACCTCCAACCATGAACCCCAACAGTCAGTCCATGTCAACCTCCAACCATGAACCCCAACAGTCAGTCCATGACAACCTCCAACCATGAACCCCAACAGTCAGTCCATGACAACCTCCAACCACCAACTGAACCCCAACAGTCAGTCCATGACAACCTCCAACCACCAACTGAACCCCAACAGTCAGTCCATGACAACCTCCAACCATCAACTGCACCCCAACAGTCAGTCCATGACAACCTCCAACCATCAACTGCACCCCAACAGTCAGTCCATGACAACCTCCAACCATCAACTGCACCCCAACAGTCAGTCCATGACAACCTCCAACCATCAACTGAACCCCAACAGTCAGTCCATGACAACCTCCAACCATCAACTGAACCCCAACAGTCAGTCCATGACAACCTCCAACCATCAGCTGCACCCCAACAGTCAGTCCATGACAACCTCCAACCATCAACTGAACCCCAACAGTCAGTCCACGACAACCTCCAAACATCAACTGAACCCCAACAGTCAGTCCACGACAACCTCCAACCATCAACTGAACCCCAACAGTCAGTCCATGACAACCTCCAACCACCAACTGAACCGCAACAGTCAGTCCATGACAACCTCCAACCACCAACTGAACCCCAACAGTCAGTCCATGACAACCTCCAACCAACTGAACCCCAACAGTCAGTCCATGACAACCTCCAACCAACTGAACCCCAACAGTCAGTCCATGACAACCTCCAACCACCAACTGAACCCCAACAGTCAGTCCATGACAACCATCAACTGAACCTCAACAGTCAGTCCATGACAACCTCCAACCACCAACTGAACCCCAACAGTCAGTCCATGACAACCTCCAACCACCAACTGAACCCCAACAGTCAGTCCATGACAACCTCCAACCACCAACTGAACCCCAACAGTCAGTCCATGACAACCTCCAACCACCAACTGAACCCCAACAGTCAGTCCATGACAACCTCCAACCATCACCTGAACCCCAACAGTCAGTCCATGACAACCTCCAACCATCACCTGAACCCCAACAGTCAGTCCATGACAACCTCCAACCATCAACTGAACCCCAACAGTCAGTCCATGACAACCTCCAACCATTAACTGAACCCCAACAGTCAGTCCATGACAACCTCCAACCATGAACCCCAACAGTCAGTCCATGACAACCTCCAACCATGAACCCCAACAGTCAGTCCATGACAACCTCCAAGCATGAACCCCAACAGTCAGTCCATGACAACCTCCAACCATCAACTGAACCCCAACAGTCAGTCCATGACAACCTCCAACCATGAACCCCAACAGTCAGTCCATGACAACCTCCAATCATCAACTGAACCCCAACATTCAGTCCATGACAACCTCCAACCATCAACCCCAACAGTCAGTCCATGACAACCTCCAACCATGAACCCTAACAGTCAGTCCATGACAACCTCCAACCATCAACCCCAACAGTCAGTCCATGACAACCTCCAACCATCAACCCCAACAGTCAGTCCATGACAACCTCCAACCATGAACCCTAACAGTCAGTCCATGACAACCTCCAACCATCAACCCCAACATTCAGTCCATGACAACCTCCAACCATCAACCCCAACAGTCAGTCCATGACAACCTCCAACCATCAACCCCAACAGTCAGTCCATGACAACCTCCAACCATCAACTATTTTAATAACTTTTTTTTTTTCTTATTACTGCTTGGATTTTAAATTTTGTGATTTTGCAGCCCATGGCTTTGATTGTTTAACTGTTAATATTGTAAATCCCTTTTAAATTGGAAGGGTTCATTGCTTTGTATGAATTTCTCCCCACTATTTTGTGACATGTTATATGTTCTCCTCTCACAGGGTGGCACCGGTGCTGCAGTTATTGACATGGAGAACATGGACGACACGTCAGGCTCCAGTTTCGAAGACATGGGAGAGATTCACCAAAGGATGAAGGAAGATGAGGAGGAAGGGGAGGGAGATGTTGTCACAGAAGAAGGGGAGGAAGATGGTGCTTTCCTTGGTATGAAAGGATTCAAGAGCCAGCTTGGACGGCAAGTAGCAGATGAGGTGAGGTGGCTTTTAGTGCTCTCTGTTTGGCTATGGCTTTATGCTTTTTGTAACTCTCTCTCTGTAACCCTGTGGCTCAGATGTGGCAAGCTGGGAAGAGACAGGCTTCAAAGGCATTCAACTTATATGCGAACATCGATATCCTGCGACCATACTTTGACGTGGAGCCTATACAGGTCAGAAACCGGTAAGTGGGATCTTCCCTTTCAGAAGCTCTGAGAATAAATGAACTTATTTTCCCAAAAGTGTACATGGAGTACTGGTCAGTACGAGTACCTTTAGACTGTAAGCTGGTTTGGGCAGTACTGGTTAGTACGGGTACCTTTAGACTGTAAGCTGGTTTGGGCAGTACTGGTTAGTACGGGTACCTTTAGACTGTAAGCTGGTTTGGGCAGTACTGGTTAGTACGGGTACCTTTAGACTGTAAGCTGTTTTGGGCAGTACTGGTTAGTACGAGTACCTTTAGACTGTAAGCTGGTTTGGGCAGTACTGGTTAGTACGAGTACCTTTAGACTGTAAGCTGGTTTGGGCAGTACTGGTTAGTACGGGTACCTTTAGACTGTAAGCTGGTTTGGGCAGTACTGGTTAGTACGGGTACCTTTAGACTGTAAGCTGGTTTGGGCAGTACTAGTTAGTACGAGTACCTTTAGACTGTAAGCTGGTTTGGGCAATACTGGTCAGTACGAGTACCTTTAGACTGTAAGCTGGTTTGGGCAGTACTGGTCAGTACGAGTACCTTTAGACTGTAAGCTGGTTTGGGCAGTACTGGTCAGTACGAGTTCCTTTAGACTGTAAGCTGGTTTGGGCAGTACTGGTTAGTACGGGTACCTTTAGACTGTAAGCTGGTTTGGGCAGTACTGGTCAGTACGAGTACCTTTAGACTGTAAGCTGGTTTGGGCAGTACTGGTTAGTACGGGTACCTTTAGACTGTAAGCTGGTTTGGGCAGTACTGGTCAGTACGGGTACCTTTAGACTGTAAGCTGGTTTGGGCAGTACTGGTCAGTACGGGTACCTTTAGACTGTAAGCTGGTTTGGGCAGTACTGGTTAGTACGGGTACCTTTAGACTGTAAGCTGGTTTGGGCAGTACTGGTCAGTACGAGTACCTTTAGACTGTAAGCTGGTTTGGGCAGTACTGGTCAGTACGGGTACCTTTAGACTGTAAGCTGGTTTGGGCAATACTGGTTAGTACGAGTACCTTTAGACTGTAAGCTGGTTTGGGCAGTACTGGTTAGTACGGGTACCTTTAGACTGTAAGCTGGTTTGGGCAGTACTGGTTAGTACGGGTACCTTTAGACTGTAAGCTGGTTTGGGCAGTACTGGTCAGTACGGGTACCTTTAGACTGTAAGCTGGTTTGGGCAGTACTGGTTAGTACGAGTACCTTTAGACTGTAAGCTGGTTTGGGCAGTACTGGTCAGTACGGGTACCTTTAGACTGTAAGCTGGTTTGGGCAGTACTGGTCAGTACGAGTACCTTTAGACTGTAAGCTGGTTTGGGCAGTACTGGTCAGTACGGGTACCTTTAGACTGTAAGCTGGTTTGGGCAGTACTGGTCAGTACGGGTACCTTTAGACTGTAAGCTGGTTTGGGCAGTACTGGTTAGTACGGGTACCTTTAGACTGTAAGCTGGTTTGGGCAGTACTGGTCAGTACGGGTACCTTTAGACTGTAAGCTGGTTTGGGCAGTACTGGTTAGTACGAGTACCTTTAGACTGTAAGCTGGTTTGGGCAGTACTGGTTAGTACGAGTACCTTTAGACTGTAAGCTGGTTTGGGCAGTACTGGTCAGTACGAGTACCTTTAGACTGTAAGCTGGTTTGGGCAATACTGGTTAGTACGAGTACCTTTAGACTGTAAGCTGGTTTGGGCAGTACTGGTTAGTACGGGTACCTTTAGACTGTAAGCTGGTTTGGGCAGTACTGGTTAGTACGGGTACCTTTAGACTGTAAGCTGGTTTGGGCAGTACTGGTTAGTACGGGTACCTTTAGACTGTAAGCTGGTTTGGGCAGTACTGGTTAGTACGAGTACCTTTAGACTGTAAGCTGGTTTGGGCAGTACTGGTCAGTACGGGTACCTTTAGACTGTAAGCTGGTTTGGGCAGTACTGGTTAGTACGAGTACCTTTAGACTGTAAGCTGGTTTGGGCAGTACTGGTCAGTACGAGTACCTTTAGACTGTAAGCTGGTTTGGGCAGTACTGGTCAGTACGAGTACCTTTAGACTGTAAGCTGGTTTGGGCAGTACTGGTTAGTACGGGTACCTTTAGACTGTAAGCTGGTTTGGGCAGTACTGGTCAGTACGGGTACCTTTAGACTGTAAGCTGGTTTGGGCAGTACTGGTTAGTACGAGTACCTTTAGACTGTAAGCTGGTTTGGGCAGTACTGGTCAGTACGAGTACCTTTAGACTGTAAGCTGGTTTGGGCAGTACTGGTTAGTACGGGTATCTTTAGACTGTAAGCTGGTTTGGGCAGTACTGGTCAGTACGGGTACCTTTAGACTGTAAGCTGGTTTGGGCAGTACTGGTCAGTACGGGTACCTTTAGACTGTAAGCTGGTTTGGGCAGTACTGGTTAGTACGGGTACCTTTAGACTGTAAGCTGGTTTGGGCAGTACTGGTCAGTACGGGTACCTTTAGACTGTAAGCTGGTTTGGGCAGTACTGGTTAGTACGAGTACCTTTAGACTGTAAGCTGGTTTGGGCAGTACTGGTCAGTACGGGTACCTTTAGACTGTAAGCTGGTTTGGGCAGTACTGGTTAGTACGAGTACCTTTAGACTGTAAGCTGGTTTGGGCAGTACTGGTCAGTACGAGTACCTTTAGACTGTAAGCTGGTTTGGGCAGTACTGGTTAGTACGAGTACCTTTAGACTGTAAGCTGGTTTGGGCAGTACTGGTTAGTACGAGTACCTTTAGACTGTAAGCTGGTTTGCACAGTACTGGTTAGTACGAGTACCTTTAGACTGTAAGCTGGTTTGGGCAGTACTGGTCAGTACGAGTACCTTTAGACTGTAAGCTGGTTTGGGCAGTACTGGTTAGTACGGGTACCTTTAGACTGTAAGCTGGTTTGGGCAGTACTGGTCAGTACGAGTACCTTTAGACTGTAAGCTGGTTTGGGCAGTACTGGTCAGTACGGGTACCTTTAGACTGTAAGCTGGTTTGGGCAGTACTGGTTAGTACGGGTACCTTTAGACTGTAAGCTGGTTTGGGCAGTACTGGTTAGTACGGGTACCTTTAGACTGTAAGCTGGTTTGGGCAGTACTGGTTAGTACGAGTACCTTTAGACTGTAAGCTGGTTTGGGCAGTACTGGTCAGTACGGGTACCTTTAGACTGTAAGCTGGTTTGGGCAGTACTGGTTAGTACGAGTACCTTTAGACTGTAAGCTGGTTTGGGCAGTACTGGTCAGTACGAGTACCTTTAGACTGTAAGCTGGTTTGGGCAGTACTGGTCAGTACGAGTACCTTTAGACTGTAAGCTGGTTTGGGCAGTACTGGTTAGTACGGGTACCTTTAGACTGTAAGCTGGTTTGGGCAGTACTGGTTAGTACGAGTACCTTTAGACTGTAAGCTGGTTTGGGCAGTACTGGTCAGTACGAGTACCTTTAGACTGTAAGCTGGTTTGGGCAGTACTGGTTAGTACGGGTACCTTTAGACTGTAAGCTGGTTTGGGCAGTACTGGTCAGTACGGGTACCTTTAGACTGTAAGCTGGTTTGGGCAGTACTGGTTAGTACGAGTACCTTTAGACCGTAAGCTGGTTTGGGCAGTACTGGTTAGTACGAGTACCTTTAGACTGTAAGCTGGTTTGGGCAGTACTGGTTAGTACGGGTACCTTTAGACTGTAAGCTGGTTTGGGCAGTACTGGTTAGTACGAGTACCTTTAGACTGTAAGCTGGTTTGGGCAGTACTGGTTAGTACGGGTACCTTTAGACTGTAAGCTGGTTTGGGCAGTACTGGTCAGTACGGGTACCTTTAGACTGTAAGCTGGTTTGGGCAGTACTGGTTAGTACGAGTACCTTTAGACTGTAAGCTGGTTTGGGCAGTACTGGTCAGTACGAGTACCTTTAGACTGTAAGCTGGTTTGGGCAGTACTGGTTAGTACGGGTACCTTTAGACTGTAAGCTGGTTTGGGCAGTACTGGTTAGTACGAGTACCTTTAGACTGTAAGCTGGTTTGGGCAGTACTGGTCAGTACGGGTACCTTTAGACTGTAAGCTGGTTTGGGCAGTACTGGTTAGTACGAGTACCTTTAGACTGTAAGCTGGTTTGGGCAGTACTGGTCAGTACGAGTACCTTTAGACTGTAAGCTGGTTTGGGCAGTACTGGTTAGTACGAGTACCTTTAGACTGTAAGCTGGTTTGGGCAGTACTGGTTAGTACGAGTACCTTTAGACTGTAAGCTGGTTTGCACAGTACTGGTTAGTACGAGTACCTTTAGACTGTAAGCTGGTTTGGGCAGTACTGGTCAGTACGAGTACCTTTAGACTGTAAGCTGGTTTGGGCAGTACTGGTTAGTACGGGTACCTTTAGACTGTAAGCTGGTTTGGGCAGTACTGGTCAGTACGAGTACCTTTAGACTGTAAGCTGGTTTGGGCAGTACTGGTCAGTACGGGTACCTTTAGACTGTAAGCTGGTTTGGGCAGTACTGGTTAGTACGGGTACCTTTAGACTGTAAGCTGGTTTGGGCAGTACTGGTTAGTACGGGTACCTTTAGACTGTAAGCTGGTTTGGGCAGTACTGGTTAGTACGAGTACCTTTAGACTGTAAGCTGGTTTGGGCAGTACTGGTCAGTACGGGTACCTTTAGACTGTAAGCTGGTTTGGGCAGTACTGGTTAGTACGAGTACCTTTAGACTGTAAGCTGGTTTGGGCAGTACTGGTCAGTACGAGTACCTTTAGACTGTAAGCTGGTTTGGGCAGTACTGGTCAGTACGAGTACCTTTAGACTGTAAGCTGGTTTGGGCAGTACTGGTTAGTACGGGTACCTTTAGACTGTAAGCTGGTTTGGGCAGTACTGGTCAGTACGGGTACCTTTAGACTGTAAGCTGGTTTGGGCAGTACTGGTTAGTACGAGTACCTTTAGACTGTAAGCTGGTTTGGGCAGTACTGGTCAGTACGAGTACCTTTAGACTGTAAGCTGGTTTGGGCAGTACTGGTTAGTACGGGTACCTTTAGACTGTAAGCTGGTTTGGGCAGTACTGGTCAGTACGGGTACCTTTAGACTGTAAGCTGGTTTGGGCAGTACTGGTTAGTACGGGTACCTTTAGACTGTAAGCTGGTTTGGGCAGTACTGGTTAGTACGGGTACCTTTAGACTGTAAGCTGGTTTGGGCAGTACTGGTCAGTACGGGTACCTTTAGACTGTAAGCTGGTTTGGGCAGTACTGGTTAGTACGAGTACCTTTAGACTGTAAGCTGGTTTGGGCAGTACTGGTCAGTACGGGTACCTTTAGACTGTAAGCTGGTTTGGGCAGTACTGGTTAGTACGAGTACCTTTAGACTGTAAGCTGGTTTGGGCAGTACTGGTCAGTACGAGTACCTTTAGACTGTAAGCTGGTTTGGGCAGTACTGGTTAGTACGAGTACCTTTAGACTGTAAGCTGGTTTGGGCAGTACTGGTTAGTACGAGTACCTTTAGACTGTAAGCTGGTTTGCGCAGTACTGGTTAGTACGAGTACCTTTAGACTGTAAGCTGGTTTGGGCAGTACTGGTCAGTACGAGTACCTTTAGACTGTAAGCTGGTTTGGGCAGTACTGGTTAGTACGGGTACCTTTAGACTGTAAGCTGGTTTGGGCAGTACTGGTTAGTACGGGTACCTTTAGACTGTAAGCTGGTTTGGGCAGTACTGGTTAGTACGGGTACCTTTAGACTGTAAGCTGGTTTGGGCAGTACTGGTTAGTACGGGTACCTTTAGACTGTAAGCTGGTTTGGGCAGTACTGGTTAGTACGAGGTACCTTTAGACTGTAAGCTGGTTTGGGCAGTACTGGTTAGTACGGGTACCTTTAGACTGTAAGCTGGTTTGGGCAGTACTGGTTAGTACGAGTACCTTTAGACTGTAAGCTGGTTTGGGCAGTACTGGTCAGTACGGGTACCTTTAGACTGTAAGCTGGTTTGGGCAGTACTGGTTAGTACGAGTACCTTTAGACTGTAAGCTGGTTTGGGCAGTACTGGTCAGTACGAGTACCTTTAGACTGTAAGCTGGTTTGGGCAGTACTGGTCAGTACGAGTACCTTTAGACTGTAAGCTGGTTTGGGCAGTACTGGTTAGTACGGGTACCTTTAGACTGTAAGCTGGTTTGGGCAGTACTGGTTAGTACGAGTACCTTTAGACTGTAAGCTGGTTTGGGCAGTACTGGTCAGTACGGGTACCTTTAGACTGTAAGCTGGTTTGGGCAGTACTGGTTAGTACGAGTACCTTTAGACTGTAAGCTGGTTTGGGCAGTACTGGTCAGTACGAGTACCTTTAGACTGTAAGCTGGTTTGGGCAGTACTGGTTAGTACGAGTACCTTTAGACTGTAAGCTGGTTTGGGCAGTACTGGTTAGTACGAGTACCTTTAGACTGTAAGCTGGTTTGCACAGTACTGGTTAGTACGAGTACCTTTAGACTGTAAGCTGGTTTGGGCAGTACTGGTCAGTACGAGTACCTTTAGACTGTAAGCTGGTTTGGGCAGTACTGGTTAGTACGGGTACCTTTAGACTGTAAGCTGGTTTGGGCAGTACTGGTTAGTACGAGTACCTTTAGACTGTAAGCTGGTTTGGGCAGTACTGGTTAGTACGGGTACCTTTAGACTGTAAGCTGGTTTGGGCAGTACTGGTTAGTACGGGTACCTTTAGACTGTAAGCTGGTTTGGGCAGTACTGGTTAGTACGGGTACCTTTAGACTGTAAGCTGGTTTGGGCAGTACTGGTCAGTACGAGTACCTTTAGACTGTAAGCTGGTTTGGGCAGTACTGGTTAGTACGAGTACCTTTAGACTGTAAGCTGGTTTGGGCAGTACTGGTCAGTACGAGTACCTTTAGACTGTAAGCTGGTTTGGGCAGTACTGGTCAGTACGGGTACCTTTAGACTGTAAGCTGGTTTGGGCAGTACTGGTTAGTACGAGTACCTTTAGACTGTAAGCTGGTTTGGGCAGTACTGGTCAGTACGGGTACCTTTAGACTGTAAGCTGGTTTGGGCAGTACTGGTTAGTACGAGTACCTTTAGACTGTAAGCTGGTTTGGGCAGTACTGGTCAGTACGGGTACCTTTAGACTGTAAGCTGGTTTGGGCAGTACTGGTTAGTACGAGTACCTTTAGACTGTAAGCTGGTTTGGGCAGTACTGGTCAGTACGAGTACCTTTAGACTGTAAGCTGGTTTGGGCAGTACTGGTTAGTACGAGTACCTTTAGACTGTAAGCTGGTTTGGGCAGTACTGGTTAGTACGAGTACCTTTAGACTGTAAGCTGGTTTGGCCAGTACTGGTTAGTACGAGTACCTTTAGACTGTAAGCTGGTTTGGGCAGTACTGGTCAGTACGAGTACCTTTAGACTGTAAGCTGGTTTGGGCAGTACTGGTTAGTACGGGTACCTTTAGACTGTAAGCTGGTTTGGGCAGTACTGGTCAGTACGAGTACCTTTAGACTGTAAGCTGGTTTGGGCAGTACTGGTCAGTACGGGTACCTTTAGACTGTAAGCTGGTTTGGGCAGTACTGGTTAGTACGAGTACCTTTAGACTGTAAGCTGGTTTGGGCAGTACTGGTTAGTACGGGTACCTTTAGACTGTAAGCTGGTTTGCACAGTACTGGTTAGTACGAGTACCTTTAGACTGTAAGCTGGTTTGCACAGTACTGGTTAGTACGAGTACCTTTAGACTGTAAGCTGGTTTGGGCAGTACTGGTTAGTACGGGTACCTTTAGACTGTAAGCTGGTTTGGGCAGTACTGGTTAGTACGAGTACCTTTAGACTGTAAGCTGGTTTGGGCAGTACTGGTTAGTACGAGTACCTTTAGACTGTAAGCTGGTTTGCACAGTACTGGTTAGTACGAGTACCTTTAGACTGTAAGCTGGTTTGGGCAGTACTGGTCAGTACGGGTACCTTTAGACTGTAAGCTGGTTTGGGCAGTACTGGTTAGTACGAGTACCTTTAGACTGTAAGCTGGTTTGGGCAGTACTGGTTAGTACGAGTACCTTTAGACTGTAAGCTGGTTTGGGCAGTACTGGTTAGTACGAGTACCTTTAGACTGTAAGCTGGTTTGCACAGTACTGGTTAGTACGAGTACCTTTAGACTGTAAGCTGGTTTGGGCAGTACTGGTTAGTACGGGTACCTTTAGACTGTAAGCTGGTTTGGGCAGTACTGGTTAGTACGAGTACCTTTAGACTGTAAGCTGGTTTGGGCAGTACTGGTCAGTACGGGTACCTTTAGACTGTAAGCTGGTTTGGGCAGTACTGGTTAGTACGAGTACCTTTAGACTGTAAGCTGGTTTGGGCAGTACTGGTCAGTACGAGTACCTTTAGACTGTAAGCTGGTTTGGGCAGTACTGGTCAGTACGAGTACCTTTAGACTGTAAGCTGGTTTGGGCAGTACTGGTTAGTACGGGTACCTTTAGACTGTAAGCTGGTTTGGGCAGTACTGGTCAGTACGAGTACCTTTAGACTGTAAGCTGGTTTGGGCAGTACTGGTCAGTACGGGTACCTTTAGACTGTAAGCTGGTTTGGGCAGTACTGGTTAGTACGGGTACCTTTAGACTGTAAGCTGGTTTGGGCAGTACTGGTCAGTACGGGTACCTTTAGACTGTAAGCTGGTTTGGGCAGTACTGGTTAGTACGAGTACCTTTAGACTGTAAGCTGGTTTGGGCAGTACTGGTCAGTACGGGTACCTTTAGACTGTAAGCTGGTTTGGGCAGTACTGGTCAGTACGGGTACCTTTAGACTGTAAGCTGGTTTGGGCAGTACTGGTTAGTACGAGTACCTTTAGACTGTAAGCTGGTTTGGGCAGTACTGGTTAGTACGGGTACCTTTAGACTGTAAGCTGGTTTGCACAGTACTGGTTAGTACGAGTACCTTTAGACTGTAAGCTGGTTTGCACAGTACTGGTTAGTACGAGTACCTTTAGACTGTAAGCTGGTTTGGGCAGTACTGGTTAGTACGGGTACCTTTAGACTGTAAGCTGGTTTGGGCAGTACTGGTTAGTACGAGTACCTTTAGACTGTAAGCTGGTTTGGGCAGTACTGGTTAGTACGAGTACCTTTAGACTGTAAGCTGGTTTGCACAGTACTGGTTAGTACGAGTACCTTTAGACTGTAAGCTGGTTTGGGCAGTACTGGTCAGTACGAGTACCTTTAGACTGTAAGCTGGTTTGGGCAGTACTGGTTAGTACGAGTACCTTTAGACTGTAAGCTGGTTTGGGCAGTACTGGTTAGTACGAGTACCTTTAGACTGTAAGCTGGTTTGCACAGTACTGGTTAGTACGAGTACCTTTAGACTGTAAGCTGGTTTGGGCAGTACTGGTTAGTACGGGTACCTTTAGACTGTAAGCTGGTTTGGGCAGTACTGGTTAGTACGAGTACCTTTAGACTGTAAGCTGGTTTGGGCAGTACTGGTCAGTACGGGTACCTTTAGACTGTAAGCTGGTTTGGGCAGTACTGGTTAGTACGAGTACCTTTAGACTGTAAGCTGGTTTGGGCAGTACTGGTCAGTACGAGTACCTTTAGACTGTAAGCTGGTTTGGGCAGTACTGGTCAGTACGAGTACCTTTAGACTGTAAGCTGGTTTGGGCAGTACTGGTTAGTACGGGTACCTTTAGACTGTAAGCTGGTTTGGGCAGTACTGGTCAGTACGAGTACCTTTAGACTGTAAGCTGGTTTGGGCAGTACTGGTCAGTACGGGTACCTTTAGACTGTAAGCTGGTTTGGGCAGTACTGGTTAGTACGGGTACCTTTAGACTGTAAGCTGGTTTGGGCAGTACTGGTCAGTACGGGTACCTTTAGACTGTAAGCTGGTTTGGGCAGTACTGGTTAGTACGAGTACCTTTAGACTGTAAGCTGGTTTGGGCAGTACTGGTCAGTACGGGTACCTTTAGACTGTAAGCTGGTTTGGGCAGTACTGGTTAGTACGAGTACCTTTAGACTGTAAGCTGGTTTGGGCAGTACTGGTCAGTACGAGTACCTTTAGACTGTAAGCTGGTTTGGGCAGTACTGGTTAGTACGAGTACCTTTAGACTGTAAGCTGGTTTGGGCAGTACTGGTTAGTACGAGTACCTTTAGACTGTAAGCTGGTTTGGGCAGTACTGGTTAGTACGAGTACCTTTAGACTGTAAGCTGGTTTGGGCAGTACTGGTTAGTACGAGTACCTTTAGACTGTAAGCTGGTTTGGGCAGTACTGGTTAGTACGGGTACCTTTAGACTGTAAGCTGGTTTGGGCAGTACTGGTTAGTACGGGTACCTTTAGACTGTAAGCTGGTTTGGGCAGTACTGGTCAGTACGAGTACCTTTAGACTGTAAGCTGGTTTGGGCAGTACTGGTCAGTACGAGTACCTTTAGACTGTAAGCTGGTTTGGGCAGTACTGGTTAGTACGAGTACCTTTAGACTGTAAACTGGTTTGGGCAGTACTGGTTAGTACGGGTACCTTTAGACTGTAAGCTGGTTTGGGCAGTACTGGTTAGTACGGGTACCTTTAGACTGTAAGCTGGTTTGGGCAGTACTGGTTAGTACGGGTACCTTTAGACTGTAAGCTGGTTTGGGCAGTACTGGTTAGTACGGGTACCTTTAGACTGTAAGCTGGTTTGGGCAGTACTGGTTAGTACGAGTACCTTTAGACTGTAAGCTGGTTTGGGCAGTACTGGTTAGTACGAGTACCTTTAGACTGTAAGCTGGTTTGGGCAGTACTGGTTAGTACGGGTACCTTTAGACTGTAAGCTGGTTTGGGCAGTACTGGTTAGTACGAGTACCTTTAGACTGTAAGCTGGTTTGGGCAGTACTGGTCAGTACGGGTACCTTTTAGACTGTAAGCTGGTTTGGGCAGTACTGGTTAGTACGAGTACCTTTAGACTGTAAGCTGGTTTGGGCAGTACTGGTTAGTACGAGTACCTTTAGACTGTAAGCTGGTTTGGGCAGTACTGGTTAGTACGAGTACCTTTAGACTGTAAGCTGGTTTGCACAGTACTGGTTAGTACGAGTACCTTTAGACTGTAAGCTGGTTTGGGCAGTACTGGTTAGTACGGGTACCTTTAGACTGTAAGCTGGTTTGGGCAGTACTGGTTAGTACGAGTACCTTTAGACTGTAAGCTGGTTTGGGCAGTACTGGTCAGTACGGGTACCTTTAGACTGTAAGCTGGTTTGGGCAGTACTGGTTAGTACGAGTACCTTTAGACTGTAAGCTGGTTTGGGCAGTACTGGTTAGTACGAGTACCTTTAGACTGTAAGCTGGTTTGGGCAGTACTGGTTAGTACGAGTACCTTTAGACTGTAAGCTGGTTTGGGCAGTACTGGTTAGTACGAGTACCTTTAGACTGTAAGCTGGTTTGGGCAGTACTGGTTAGTACGAGTACCTTTAGACTGTAAGCTGGTTTGGGCAGTACTGGTTAGTACGAGTACCTTTAGACTGTAAGCTGGTTTGGGCAGTACTGGTTAGTACGAGTACCTTTAGACTGTAAGCTGGTTTGGGCAGTACTGGTTAGTACGAGTACCTTTAGACTGTAAGCTGGTTTGGGCAGTACTGGTTAGTACGGGTACCTTTAGACTGTAAGCTGGTTTGGGCAGTACTGGTTAGTACGAGTACCTTTAGACTGTAAGCTGGTTTGGGCAGTACTGGTTAGTACGGGTACCTTTAGACTGTAAGCTGGTTTGGGCAGTACTGGTCAGTACGGGTACCTTTAGACTGTAAGCTGGTTTGGGCAGTACTGGTCAGTACGGGTACCTTTAGACTGTAAGCTGGTTTGGGCAGTACTGGTTAGTACGGGTACCTTTAGACTGTAAGCTGGTTTGGGCAGTACTGGTTAGTACGAGTACCTTTAGACTGTAAGCTGGTTTGGGCAGTACTGGTTAGTACGGGTACCTTTAGACTGTAAGCTGGTTTGGGCAGTACTGGTTAGTACGGGTACCTTTAGACTGTAAGCTGGTTTGGGCAGTACTGGTCAGTACGGGTACCTTTAGACTGTAAGCTGGTTTGGGCAGTACTGGTCAGTACGAGTACCTTTAGACTGTAAGCTGGTTTGGGCAGTACTGGTCCGTACGAGTACCTTTAGACTGTAAGCTGGTTTGGGCAGTACTGGTCAGTACGGGTACCTTTAGACTGTAAGCTGGTTTGGGCAGTACTGGTTAGTACGGGTACCTTTAGACTGTAAGCTGGTTTGGGCAGTACTGGTTAGTACGGGTACCTTTAGACTGTAAGCTGGTTTGGGCAGTACTGGTTAGTACGGGTACCTTTAGACTGTAAGCTGGTTTGGGCAGTACTGGTTAGTACGAGTACCTTTAGACTGTAAGCTGGTTTGGGCAGTACTGGTTAGTACGAGTACCTTTAGACTGTAAGCTGGTTTGGGCAGTACTGGTCAGTACGGGTACCTTTAGACTGTAAGCTGGTTTGGGCAATACTGGTTAGTACGGGTACCTTTAGACTGTAAGCTGGTTTGGGCAGTACTGGTTAGTACGGGTACCTTTAGACTGTAAGCTGGTTTGGGCAGTACTGGTCAGTACGGGTACCTTTAGACTGTAAGCTGGTTTGGGCAGTACTGGTCAGTACGAGTACCTTTAGACTGTAAGCTGGTTTGGGCAGTACTGGTCAGTACGAGTACCTTTAGACTGTAAGCTGGTTTGGGCAGTACTGGTCAGTACGGGTACCTTTAGACTGTAAGCTGGTTTGGGCAGTACTGGTTAGTACGGGTACCTTTAGACTGTAAGCTGGTTTGGGCAGTACTGGTTAGTACGGGTACCTTTAGACTGTAAGCTGGTTTGGGCAGTACTGGTTAGTACGGGTACATTTAGACTGTAAGCTGGTTTGGGCAGTACTGGTCAGTACGGGTACCTTTAGACTGTAATCTGGTTTGGGCAGTACTGGTTAGTACGGGTACCTTTAGACTGTAAGCTGGTTTGGGCAGTACTGGTTAGTACGAGTACCTTTAGACTGTAAGCTGGTTTGGGCAGTACTGGTCAGTACGGGTACCTTTTAGACTGTAAGCTGGTTTGGGCAGTACTGGTTAGTACGGGTACCTTTAGACTGTAAGCTGGTTTGGGCAGTACTGGTCAGTACGGGTACCTTTAGACTGTAAGCTGGTTTGGGCAGTACTGGTTAGTACGGGTACCTTTAGACTGTAAGCTGGTTTGGGCAGTACTGGTTAGTACGGGTACCTTTAGACTGTAAGCTGGTTTGGGCAGTACTGGTTAGTACGGGTACCTTTAGACTGTAAGCTGGTTTGGGCAGTACTGGTCAGTACGAGTACCTTTAGACTGTAAGCTGGTTTGGGCAGTACTGGTTAGTACGAGTACCTTTAGACTGTAAGCTGGTTTGGGCAGTACTGGTCAGTACGGGTACCTTTAGACTGTAAGCTGGTTTGGGCAGTACTGGTTAGTACGAGTACCTTTAGACTGTAAGCTGGTTTGGGCAGTACTGGTTAGTACGAGTACCTTTAGACTGTAAGCTGGTTTGGGCAGTACTGGTTAGTACGAGTACCTTTAGACTGTAAGCTGGTTTGGGCAGTACTGGTTAGTACGAGTACCTTTAGACTGTAAGCTGGTTTGGGCAGTACTGGTCAGTACGAGTACCTTTAGACTGTAAGCTGGTTTGGGCAGTACTGGTTAGTACGAGTACCTTTAGATTGTAAGCTGGTTTGGGCAGTACTGGTTAGTACGGGTACCTTTAGACTGTAAGCTGGTTTGGGCAGTACTGGTTAGTACGAGTACCTTTAGACTGTAAGCTGGTTTGGGCAGTACTGGTCAGTACGGGTACCTTTAGACTGTAAGCTGGTTTGGGCAGTACTGGTTAGTACGGGTACCTTTAGACTGTAAGCTGGTTTGGGCAGTACTGGTTAGTACGAGTACCTTTAGACTGTAAGCTGGTTTGGGCAGTACTGGTCAGTACGGGTACCTTTAGACTGTAAGCTGGTTTGGGCAGTACTGGTTAGTACCTTTAGACTGTAAGCTGGTTTGGGCAGTACTGGTTAGTACGGGTACCTTTAGACTGTAAGCTGGTTTGGGCAGTACTGGTTAGTACGAGTACCTTTAGACTGTAAGCTGGTTTGGGCAGTACTGGTCAGTACGGGTACCTTTAGACTGTAAGCTGGTTTGGGCAGTACTGGTTAGTACCTTTAGACTGTAAGCTGGTTTGGGCAGTACTGGTTAGTACCTTTAGACTGTAAGCTGGTTTGGGCAGTACTGGTTAGTACGAGTACCTTTAGACTGTAAGCTGGTTTGGGCAGTACTGGTTAGTACGAGTACCTTTAGACTGTAAGCTGGTTTGGGCAGTACTGGTTAGTACGAGTACCTTTAGACTGTAAGCTGGTTTGGGCAGTACTGGTCAGTACGAGTACCTTTAGACTGTAAGCTGGTTTGGGCAGTACTGGTTAGTACGAGTACCTTTAGATTGTAAGCTGGTTTGGGCAGTACTGGTTAGTACGGGTACCTTTAGACTGTAAGCTGGTTTGGGCAGTACTGGTTAGTACGGGTACCTTTAGACTGTAAGCTGGTTTGGGCAGTACTGGTTAGTACGAGTACCTTTAGACTGTAAGCTGGTTTGGGCAGTACTGGTCAGTACGGGTACCTTTAGACTGTAAGCTGGTTTGGGCAGTACTGGTTAGTACCTTTAGACTGTAAGCTGGTTTGGGCAGTACTGGTTAGTACGGGTACCTTTAGACTGTAAGCTGGTTTGGGCAGTACTGGTCAGTACCTTTAGACTGTAAGCTGGTTTGGGCAGTACTGGTTAGTACCTTTAGACTGTAAGCTGGTTTGGGCAGTACTGGTTAGTACGAGTACCTTTAGACTGTAAGCTGGTTTGGGCAGTACTGGTTAGTACCTTTAGACTGTAAGCTGGTTTGGGCAGTACTGGTTAGTACCTTTAGACTGTAAGCTGGTTTGGGCAGGGCTGGTTAGTACGAGTACCTTTAGACTGTAAGCTGGTTTGGGCAGGGCTGCTTCTCCTACTCTTCCTAGATGTCATAAATGTTTTGTTAGAATTGATTTCCTATTGTACAGCTCTGAATATGTTAACCCTATATACCGTATATATAATTGATTTTCTCACCCCTCCTGGGTGGTATATTTATTCCTCATTCTCGGGTCCTCTATCAGTATCTTAGCTGTTCCTAGAACTGCACTCTTCTGGACAGCGATCTCAGATCTCCCATCTGGAATCTGGTGAAGCCACTCCCCCAACTTGGGGGTCACAGCCCCGAATGTTCTTATCACAACTGGGACTACTACTGCCTTCACTTTCCACATATCTTCTAGCTCCTCTTTCAGTCCTTGGTATTTGCCTGTCTTCTCTTGTTCCTTCTTCCTAATGTTAGGGTCACTGGGTTTTGCCACATCCATCCTGTTGCAGTCTTTCGTTCCTTTTCTACCACCACGATGTCAGGTTGGCTGGCCAGTACTTGCTTGTCTGTCTGGATGTGTAAGTCCCATCGGATCTTAGCCCTGTCATTCTCAACTACCCTTTGTGGTATCTCCCATATGGACTTAGGCAGGCCCAGCCTATATTCTGGGCAGATGTTTCAGTGCACAATCCTAACAACTTGGTTATGACTCTCATTTTTAATTATTTTGTACTCGGAGAAGAGGGGTCCTGAATCAAACACAATTCTAAGGTTAGAGAAATGCTCTGCACACTTAAAGCACTCAACTTGCTAAGTGTATGTGTGAAAAGTGTGTTCTATATTTTACAATTTACAAAAAGTGATGATTTTAATATAAATTGACACTTTTATAAATGAACCTTGTTACACCCCCTGGCTGTCAATCAGATAACAGGTCCTTTTACTTCCTGGTTATTTAGCTCAGTGGAGATAAACTCTAGAGGCAGCAATTGCCCAGATCACCTGCCTTGCAAAGACTTCTCATAGAGCTGCATTGGGAAGTCTGTGATTGGACAGACACAGAAGGTCTGGGCTGGGTAAAAAGGGGAGGGATTGCAGAAGAGTTGCAGGTTTTAAAAGTGGTTATTAGATATATCCCCAATGAAAAAACACAGAAATCTTTTTCATTGATGGGCAATATATAATGAAGAGTGATTTGATGCTGCAGTTGTTTCTGTTGTTATTTTTCTTGTATTTCGGCAGTAGTGTGTCCTTTTAACAGTTACCGATAAACACATCAAGTGTTCCTTCAAGCCACTTTGGGCAGTAGTTTGTCAGGACAGTACATGTCACCTCTCATTAGCATTAAATGACAAGAGAACAGTCAAAATACAAAATGATCTTGCGTTTATATAGGCACGGCATTATCAAAACAGCGCCAGAATGTCACAGGTTATCACTAAAATGACAGCATACTTTTTGGCTATATACAAACAAGTGGGGTCACAGCTTTCCACATCCTTCGTGGTGTAAAGATGCACAGTGTCAGTAGTAGATTGTCTGTCTGGATGCGTGAGGAATGTCCAGGAATGGTGGTTTTGTGTGAAACGTGATGCTGGTATTTTCTCGAGGCCATTGCAGGGGACAGGTTGACGCTGGAATGACGCACTGCGTCAAAACAAGTAAGGATGTGACTCTGAATAGCGGTAGGTAGGTGGGCGATATTGTGACCATTACCACGCAGGGACTCGAGCTGGTGTGTGTTCACATATATTCATATGACACCATGGCAGCTTTCCTTGCTGTAGTTATTGACAGAGAAACCCCGTTATTTAATTGATCAGTTTTAATTTCCATTATAACATTATCTGTTTTTGTTTAAAGGATGGGGGTGGGATTTGTAATGAGAGTATGAGACATGCAACCTACATAGTTACCTTTTCGTTGTTGCAGGTTATTGGAGTCTATGATCCCAGTCAGACTAATCAGCTTCCCCCAGGTATGTACGGGCCATTTACCACCAGAACCCCCTGGGCATTCAGTAATCACTACCAGAACCCCCTGGGCATTCAGTAATAACTACCAGAACCCCCTGGGCATTCAGTAATCACTACCAGAACCCCCTGGGCATTCAGTAATCACTGCCAGAAACCCCTGGGCATTCAGTAATCACTACCAGAACCCCCTGGGCATTCAGTAATAACTACCAGAACCCCCTGGGCATTCAGTAATAACTACCAGAACCCCCTGGGCATTCAGTAATCACTCACTACCAGAACCACCTGGGCATTCAGTAATCACTATCCCCCTGGGCATTCAGTAATCACTTCCAGAACCCCCTGGCCATTCAGTAATCACTGCCAGAATCCCCTGGGCATTCAGTAATCACTACCAGAACCCCCTGGGCATTCAGTAATCACTACCAGAACCCCCTGGGCATTCAGTAATAACTACCAGAACCCCCTGGGCATTCAGTAATAACTACCAGAACCCCCTGGGCATTCAGTAATCACTCACTACCAGAACCACCTGGGCATTCAGTAATCACTATCCCCCTGGCCATTCAGTAATCACTGCCAGAATCCCCTGGGCATTCAATAATCACTGCCAGAAACCCCTGGGCATTCAGTAATCACTGCCAGAAATCCCTGGGCATTCAGTAATCACTGCCAGAAACCCCTGGGCATTCAGTAATCACTACCAGAACCCCCTGGGCATTCAGTAATCACTGCCAGAACCCCCTGGGCATTCAATAATCACTACCAGAACCCCCTGGGCATTCAGTAATAACTACCAGAACCCCCTTGGCATTCAATAATCACTATCAGAACCCCCTGGGCATTCAGTAATCACTGCCAGAAACCCCTGGGCATTCAATAATCACTACCAGAACCCCCTGGGCATTCAGTAATAACTGCCAGAACCCCCTGGGCATTCAATAATCACTACCAGAACCCCCTGGGCATTCAGTAATAACTACCAGAACCCCCTTGGCATTCAATAATCACTACCAGAACCCCCTGAACATTCAATAATCACTACCAGAACCCCCTGGGCATTCAGTAATCACTGCCAGAACCCCCTGGGCATTCAGTAATCACTACCAGAACCCCCTGGGCATTCAGTAATCACTGCCAGAAACCCCTGGGCATTCAATAATCACTACCAGAACCCCCTGGGCATTCAGTAATAACTGCCAGAACCCCCTGGGCATTCAATAATCACTGCCAGAATCCCCTGGGCATTCAATAATCACTGCCAGAATCCCCTGGGCATTCAATAATCACTGCCAGAATCCCCTGGGCATTCAGTAATCACTGCCAGAACCCCCTGGGCATTCAATAATCACTGCCAGAACCCCCTGGGCATTCAATAATCACTGCCAGAATCCCCTGGGCATTCAATAATCACTGCCAGAAACCCCTGGGCATTCAATAATCACTGCCAGAACCCCCTGGACATTCAGTAATCACTACCAGAACCCCCTGGGCATTCAGTAATCACTGCCAGAAACCCCTGGACATTCAATAATCACTGCCAGAACCCCCTGGGCATTCAGTAATCACTACCAGAACCCCCTGGGCATTCAGTAATCACTACCAGAACCCCCTGGGCATTCAGTAATCACTGCCAGAACCCCTGGGCATTCAATAATCACTGCCAGAAACCCCTGGACATTCAGTAATCACTGCCAGAACCCCCTGGGCATTCAATAATCACTGCCAGAAACCCCTGGACATTCAGTAATCACTGCCAGAACCCCTGGGCATTCAATAATCACTGCCAGAACCCCCTGGGCATTCAATAATCACTGCCAGAACCCCCTGGACATTCAGTAATCACTGCCAGAATCCCCTGGGCATTCAATAATCACTACCAGAACCCCCTGGACATTCAGTAATCACTACCAGAACCCCCTGGTGTCACATTGTTTAAAGTAGCACCAGGTTCACATGGAGATCTGTGGTATGGGATCCTGTGAACAGATGGGAATTAGTTTACGTGAAGTAGTTCCAAAAATTGTTGATTGCCATTGTTCTGGTTGATGGTTCAGATTGATCTGTATTTTTAGTGTCCCTTTACACTTTTTCCTTTTCTTTTCGGTATCCATCACGTAGAAGATTGCTGTAGAACTTTACGGACCCTTGATGTTGGTATTTACCATGGTGGCAATTCTACTGCATGGAATGAAATCTTCAGGAACTGTTATTGTAAGCAAGGACTAGAGACAGAGAGTCATGACATGGGTAGAGACGGGTGGGGAGCTTGGATACCATTGGGATACTAAGCTATGGGGCAGAGTAATGGAAACTGTGGACATGTTTTGGGAAGAAACGGGTGGGGAGCTGGAAGTCCCATTTGGGTACTAAGCCGTGAAGCAGGTAATGGAATCTAGGGACATGTTTTGGGAAATGGAAGAGTAATGGAAGCTGGGAGTCCATGCATGGCAAGAGACAGGGTGGGGAACTGGAAGTCACAGTGGGGTACTAAGACGTGGGGCAGAGTAATGGAAGCTGGGAGTCCATGCATGGCAAGAGACAGGGTGGGGAACTGGAAGTCACAGTGGGGTACTAAGCCGTGGGCAGAGTAATGGAAGCTGGGAGTCCATGCATGGCAAGAGACAGGGTGGGGAACTGGAAGTCACAGTGGGGTACTAAGACGTGGGGCAGAGTAATGGAAGCTGGGAGTCCATGCATGGCAAGAGACAGGGTGGGGAACTGGAAGTCACAGTGGGGTACTAAGACGTGGGGCAGAGTAATGGAAGCTGGGAGTCCATGCATGGCAAGAGACAGGGTGGGGAACTGGAAGTCACAGTGGGGTACTAAGACGTGGGGCAGAGTAATGGAAGCTGGGAGTCCATGCATGGCAAGAGACAGGGTGGGGAACTGGAAGTCACAGTGGGGTACTAAGACGTGGGGCAGAGTAATGGAAGCTGGGAGTCCATGCATGGCAAGAGACAGGGTGGGGAACTGGAAGTCACAGTGGGGTACTAAGACGTGGGGCAGAGTAATGGAAGCTGGGAGTCCATGCATGGCAAGAGACAGGGTGGGGAACTGGAAGTCACAGTGGGGTACTAAGACGTGGGGCAGAGTAATGGAAGCTGGGAGTCCATGCATGGCAAGAGACAGGGTGGGGAACTGGAAGTCACAGTGGGGTACTAAGACGTGGGGCAGAGTAATGGAAGCTGGGAGTCCATGCATGGCAAGAGACAGGATGGGGAACTGGAAGCCACAGTGGGGTACTAAGACGTGGGGCAGAGTAATGGAAGCTGGGAGTCCATGCATGGCAAGAGACAGGATGGGGAACTGGAAGCCACAGTGGGGTACTAAGACGTGGGGCAGAGTAATGGAAGCTGGGAGTCCATGCATGGCAAGAGACAGGGTGGGGAACTGGAAGTCACAGTGGGGTACTAAGACGTGGGGCAGAGTAATGGAAGCTGGGAGTCCATGCATGGCAAGAGACAGGGTGGGGAACTGGAAGTCACAGTGGGGTACTAAGACGTGGGGCAGAGTAATGGAAGCTGGGAGTCCATGCATGGCAAGAGACAGGGTGGGGAACTGGAAGTCACAGTGGGGTACTAAGACGTGGGGCAGAGTAATGGAAGCTGGGAGTCCATGCATGGCAAGAGACAGGGTGGGGAACTGGAAGTCACAGTGGGGTACTAAGACGTGGGGCAGAGTAATGGAAGCTCGGGACATGTTTTAGGAAGAGACGGGTGGGGAGCTGGGAGTACCAGTGGGGGTACTAAGACATTGGGAAGAGTAAAGGAAGCTGGGGGCATGTTTTGGCAAGAGATGGGTGGGGAGCTGGGGAAACCATTGGGGTACTAAGATGTAGGGCAGAGTAATGGAAGTTCGGGACATGTTTTAGGAAGAGATGGGTGGGATGCTGGGAGTTCCAGTGGGATGCTAAGCTGTGGGGCTGGGAGCACTTTCACATTGGTTTGTATTACACAATATTCACCAAAACCCTTTCCTGTCTTGGCACAGAGAGAAGGCACGCTGATGGGCACTGCCATTGGTACATGTTTTGGGTATTGGCTTGGAGTCTCGTCGTTTATCTGCTTTGTGGCATATTTATGCAATGCTCAGATCACCATGCTGCAGACACTGTCACTCCTTGTAAGTATGCACATATATTAAATCTCTATTATTAAAGCCTATGATTCAGTACTCAGCCGCTGCTATTAAAGCCTATGATTCAGTACTCAGCCGCTGCTATTAAAGCCTATGATTCAGTACTCAGCCGCTGCTATTAAAGCCTATGATTCAGTACTCAGCCGCTGCTATTAAAGCCTATGATTCAGTACTCAGCCGCTGCTATTAAAGCCTATGATTCAGTACTCAGCCGCTGCTATTAAAGCCTATGATTCAGTACCCAGCCGCTGCTATTAAAGCCTATGATTCAGTACTCAGCCGCTGCTATTAAAGCCTATGATTCAGTACTCAGCCGCTGCTATTAAAGCCTATGATTCAGTACTCAGCCGCTGCTATTAAAGCCTATGATTCAGTACCCAGCCGCTGCTATTAAAGCCTATGATTCAGTACTCATCAACAAATGTATCTCAGTGAGGCAGTTGTGGTGTATAGATCATGCCCCTATAGCCTCACTGCTGATTTCTCTGCCAAGTTAAAAAGAAATGCTATCCTGCTAGGGATAGGCGTTGTGCTTAGGAGACCTAGTAGGGGTAATCCAAGATATGAACACAAATATGCCCTAAGACATCCATAGGTCCCTAAATAATACGAAAAGACAAAAAATAAATAAATCCATAAAAAGGGACACTAAAGAGAACACCGTTAAGAAAAGCATTAAATCTTGAAGCTAATAAGGGGGGAGTTAATTAAACTGTAATAAGCTCCTACATGCAGGGTAAATAATGAAATCTAACGAGATTACATCTAACCGTAGTAAATGAATGTATTTATAGAGAGATGTCATTCATCAGAACCTATTAACAGGGTTCCCTTCAACGGACACTATCGTCACCAGAACAACTACAGCTTAATGTGCGCTATGCAGCTTAATGTACGGTATACAGCTTAATGTATAATAAACAGCTTAATGTACAGCTTAATGTGCGCTATGCAGCTTAATGTACGGTATACAGCTTAATGTATAATATACAGCATACAGCTTAATGTACGGTATACAGCTTAATGTATAATATACAGCTTAATGTACGGCTTAATGTGCGCTATGCAGCTTAATGTACGGTATACAGCTTAATGTATAATATACAGCATACAGCTTAATGTACGGTATACAGCTTAATGTATAATATACAGCTTAATGTACGGCTTAATGTGCGCTATGCAGCTTAATGTACGGTATACAGCTTAATGTATAATATACAGCATACAGCTTAATGTACGGCTTAATGTGCGCTATGCAGCTTAATGTACGGTATACAGCTTAATGTATAATATACAGCATACAGCTTAATGTACAGCTTAATGTGCGCTATGCAGCTTAATGTACGGAATACAGCTTAAGGTGCGCTATGCAGCTTATTGTATAATATACAGCTTAATGTACGGTATACAGCTTAATGTATAATATACAGCATACAGCTTAATGTACGGTATACAGCTTAATGTATAATATACAGCTTAATGTACGGCTTAATGTGCGCTATGCAGCTTAATGTACGGTATACAGCTTAATGTATAATATACAGCATACAGCTTAATGTACGGCTTAATGTGCGCTATGCAGCTTAATGTACGGTATACAGCTTAATGTATAATATACAGCATACAGCTTAATGTACAGCTTAATGTGCGCTATGCAGCTTAATGTACGGAATACAGCTTAAGGTGCGCTATGCAGCTTATTGTATAATATACAGCTTAATGTACAGCTTAATTAAGCTGTATACTGTACATTAAGCTGTATATTATACATTAAGCTGCATAGCGCACATTAAGCTGTATGCCGTACATTAAGCTGCATAGCGCACATTAAGCTGTATGCCGTACATTAAGCTTTATACTGTACAATAAGCTGTATATTATACATTAAGCTGTATATTATCCATTAAGCTGTATACCGTAAATTAGGCTGTATATTATACATTAAGCTGCATATTATACATTAAGCTGCATAGCGCAGATTAAGCTGTATAATATACATTAAGCTGTATACCGCACATTAAGCTGTATATTATGATTATATGTAGTTGTTCTGGTGACCATAGTGTCCGTTTAAGGGAACCCTGTTAATAGGTTCTGATGAATGACATCTCTCTATAAATACATTCATTTACTACGGTTAGATTAAATCTCGTTAGATTTCATTATTTACCCACTATAGGCACCCAGACCACTTCAGCTTAATAAAGTGGTCTGGGTGCCAGGTCCATCTAGGATTAACCCTGCCTGCTGTAAACATAGCAGTTTCAGAGAATGTCATTACTATATTCAGAGAACCTGCTATGTTTACATATGGGTTAATCCAGCCTCTAGTGGCGGTCTCATTGATTTTCCCAGTGAGAAGACGCCAGCGTCTATAGGAACGCTTTGAGGATGCTTTCCTATGGACTGGCTGAATGCGCGTGCGGCTCTTGCTGCGCATTCAGCCGATGACTGGGAAAGGAGGAGCGTCCCCAGCGCCGAGGGAGCCCGGCTCTGGAGAAAAGGTAATGGATTAACCCCTTCCTCTCCATTCAGCCCGGCGGGAGTGGGACCCTGAGGGTGGGGGCACTATAGTGGTCCTTTAACTCCCCCCTTATTAGCTTCAAGATTTAATGCTTTTCTTAATGGTGTTCTCTTTAGTGTCCCTTTTTATGGATTTATTTCTTATTTTATTATGAGTTACGAAATTGCAATAAGAGCGTGACTCTCGCAGGTCCACAATCAATGTGTCGAACATGACAGAGGTGTTAGAACCATTATTGCTACTTTATAAGCCAATGATCATGCATAAAGTCAGAGCCACTCACAGCCGTGCGGTTGGCAGCCAGTTTTTACTCCAGTTAAGTGGTAAAGCGCTAGTCAGCTGTGGCTACCAACCAGTGAGACCATATCGCCATGTATTTAGCTATTGCGTCTGAGGCACTCGTGTGTTGTTCTTCAATCACTCTGAGATTCTCCATCTGAGTGAACCAAGTCCTCAGCGGGGGAGTCACTGGTTGTTTCCAAAACTGTGGTACGACCTGTTTGGCCACATTGCCGATACAAATGGACGTTGATTTCTTATATCGGGAACTAGGATTGCTTGTGTGGTGCAAGAGCATCAGGGCCGGCTCAAAGGGGGACAGGGAGTCCGAGAATGTCTTGAGCGTCCTGTGGAAGTAGCTTTGGTGTACAGATCATGCCCCTACAGTCTCGCTGCTCAATTCTCGTCCATTTAGGAGTTAAATCACAGAAGGGTTTATGGATTTATTTAATTTGTTTTTTCATATTATTTAGGGACCTATCTAGGTCCTATGTTGGTTAGGGCATATTTTATTTTGGTATTTTTTGCTTTTAGGAGTTAAATCATTTTTGTTTCTCTTTATGCAGACCTGGTCACGCCTACACTAGCTGTGACTGACGCAGCTCCTGTGAAAAAATGCTTAGTTTTCAATCAGATGGTAACTTGCTTTAGAAGTTTTTATCTCCTGCTCTGTGATTTAACTCCGAAATGGACGAGAATTGAGCAGCGAAGACTGCAGGTGCATGATCTGTACACCAAAACTACTTAATTAAGCTAAAGTGGTTTTGGTGCCCATAATGTCCCTTTACAGCCTATGATTCAGTGCACTGCTGCTGCTAATAAAGCATGTCATTTCATACGTAGATGCTGCCACTTCTTAGTCTGTGATCCTCTGTTGCAAAAGGAACACGTGTAGTGGTTATGGTGCTAGGAGTTTTGTACTGTCTGACCACTTACCTTGGTCCTGATGGCTGCCTGTGCCAGACGTATATTTATAGGGCAATCCAGGGTCTATCGAAGTGCTCTCAGCCAATGACTGCCCTGGGTCTGCCGTGCTTTGCTCTATAGAGACAACCAGCTAATCCTATTGAAGAAAGCAAGCGTAACGCTCCTTATGTCTTTGTCACAGGGCTATGGCCTCTTTGGACACTGTGTCGTACTCTTCATTACGTACAACATTCACTTCCACTCCCTCTTTTACATCTTCTGGCTGAGCATCGGTGGACTGTCCACTCTGCGTATGGTGAGTGTATATATTTACGGAAACCTAGTGAGAGCAGGGTGCAGCCATCTTGCCTTTTACTGATGGAAGAATGTGTGGGATAAGGGCAGAGCTATGGTGAGTGGCTGCTGGTGTACACAGTAATATAGGCTGGGAAGAGTCTCCAGCCCATAACCCTCAGCCTTCCCCACACCACCCATCTTAACTCCAAACTGGCCGTCAGATTTCTCCACATATTGGTTATTCTGTGTAATATATCCAGATGTTGTTTAAAACTCTATTCTGTAGAGCAGGGGTCCCCAACCTTTTTTTTTTTTTATATATAACTTGTGTACCCCATGCAGCACCTTTCTATTAATTGTACTCCTCATATTAGAAAGATGTTTTGTAATTAATCTGTTATTTCAAATGTATACATTTTTCTTTGCCCCGCGATCCTCTGCTTTTTCTCTACCCAGACCTCCCCCTGTTTCTCCTCTGCTATATATATATTTAAAATGTCAGATACACACATCCAGATACAAACATGTACACACTGACACACATGCTGATACACATGCAGATATACTGACACACATGCAGATACACACACTGACTGACATGCAGATACAAACAGTGACACATGCAGATACAGTGACATACACAGATACAAACACTTGACACACATACAGATACACACAAGCAGGTACACACTGACACATTGACACACATGCAGATACACAGGTACACACACGTACACACATGCAGATACACTGACACGCATACAGATACACACACTGACTGACGCGCATATACACACTGACACACATGCAGATACAAACACTGACAGATGCAGATAAAAACATTTGACACACATGCAGATACACACACACACACACACACACACAGGTACATCGTTTATATACAGACACACAGATACCAACAATGACACACACACACACACACACACACACACATAGATACATACAGATATATGCACAATTACAAACACTGACATACAGATACACACATGCAAACACTGACATACATACAGATGTAGATACACTGACATACATACAGATGTAGATACACTGACACACATACAGATGTAGATACACTGACATACATACATACAGATATAGATACACTGACACACATGTACAAACACTGACATATACAGATACACAAAATCAAAGGCACACAGAAACATGCTGATACACAAACACACACACAATGATTACTTATAGATACAGACACCCAAACACACACAATGATTACTTATAGATACAGACACACGCACACACAATGATTACTAATAGATAGACACACACACACACACAATGATTACTTATAGATACACACACACACACACACAATGATTACTTATAGATACAGACACACACACACACACACAATGATTACTTATAGATACAGACACACACACACAATGATTACTTATAGATACAGACACACACACACACACAATGATTACTTATAGATACACACACACACACACACACACAATGATTACTTATAGATACACACACACACACACACACACAATGATTACTTATAGATACAGACACACACACACACACACACACAATGATTACTTATAGATACAGACACACACACACACACACACACAATGATTACTTATAGGTACAGACACACACACACACACACAATGATTACTTATAGATACACACACACACACACACACACACAATGATTACTTATAGATACACACACACACACAATGATTACTTATAGATACACACACACACAATGATTACTTATAGATACACACACACACACACACACACACAATGATTACTTATAGATACACACACACACAATGATTACTTATAGATACACACACACACAATGATTACTTATAGATACACACACACACACACAATGATTACTTATAGATACACACACACACACACACACAATTAATACTTATAGATACAGACACCCAAACACACACACACAGGTCAACATTTTAGGATCCATCTAGGATTAACCCCTTCTGCTGTAAACATAGCAGTTTCTGAGAAACTGCTATGTTTACAAATGGGTTAATCCAGCCTCTAGTGGCTGTCTTATTGACAGCCGCTAGAGGCGCTTCTCACTGTGATTTTCACAGACGGTCACCCAAACAGACACACTCACTGTCAGACACACAGAAAAACACTCAGACAGTGTCACCTACTAACATACAGATACACACACTCACTGACACACACACTCACAAATTATTATTCATTTTTAATTTTAGGTCCACCCATCCTCCCTACCTTGGGGGATCTGGAGTGGATCCTTTCCCTGGGGTCTAGTGTGGCTTCTGAAATCTTCTGGTTCTTCTTGCTCTGCAGTCTTCCACGCCGTTTAGTGATGCCGTGGCTGGCATGACATCATACCCCGCAATCACAGCAGGGTGCGCGAGGGAGCAGAGCAAGAAGAGCCAGAATAGTTCAGCTCCCTCCTGCCCGGCCCCACTCTCGCTCGGCCGGCCGGCTCATGGTGACCTTGTGCCTGCGCTAAGCACCATGCACTCACTATCTGCTCTGAGACCGCCTTAGAATGGCAGTGATTTGTAAACATCTGTTAAAGACGGATGAACTCTCAGTCTGTGTTGTTTGTGCTGCTTGGACTGATCCCTCTCTCCTTCCTGGCAATGTGTGGCTGCCATCATCTTATTGAAGAGCTCAATTCAATGTGCTGTCAAATCATTTACTTATTGTTACATTGAAAGGAATGTATGCTATAAGATGAGACCCCGTGGAGATTGAGGAGAGCCTAAAGCAGCAATTAGCTGTATTTCAGCACCTTTGATTATCATTTTCATGCAGTATCTATCGAATACATTTACACTCTGATACCATTTCAAGCAGATGTCGTTTCTGGTGTAATGACTTGGTCCACATGGTTTGTGAGGTGGGGGCTTGGTGGGTCTCTCGGCCTCTGCTTTTACATTGCAGATTACAGTCTGGGTAGTTTGAGCAGTTGGGATATATCGTATTATTAAACTTTGTATTGTTATACCTTTTCAGGTTGCGGTATTGCTGTCACGCACAGTGGGACACACCCAGCGACTTGTCCTTTGTGGCACAGTGACTGTGCTGCATATGTTGTTCCTGCTTTACCTGCACTTTGCATATCACAAGGTGGTGGAAGGTATTGAAGCACTGCGTCTGTCTGACCTGGGTCTCTGTGTGTCTGGCTGTTCGTGGTTTATGTGTGTCTTACCTGGGTCTCTGTGTGTCTGGCTGTTCGTGGTTTATGTGTGTCTTACCTGGGTCTCTGTGAGTCTGGCTGTTCATGGTTTATGTGTGTCTGACCTGGATCTCTGTGTGTCTGGCTTTTCGTGGTTTATGTCTGTCTTACCTGGGTCTCTGTGTATCTGGCTGTTTATGGTTTAGGTCTGTCTGACCTGGGTTTCTGTGAGTCTGGCTGTTCATGGTTTATGTCTCTCTGACCTGGGTCTCTGTGTATCTGGCTGTTTGTGGTTTATATCTGTCTTACCTGGGTCTCTGTGTGTGTCTGGCTGTTCATGGTGTATGTCTGTTTGACATGGGTCTCTGTGTGTGTCTGGCTGTTCATGGTTTATGTCTGTTTGACATGGGTGTCTGTGTGTCTGGCTGTTCATGGTTTATGTCTGTGTGTCTGGCTGTTCATGGTTTATGTCTGTCTGACCTGGATTTCTGTGTGTGTCTGGCTGTTCATGGTTTATGACTGTATAACCTGGGTGTCTGTGTGTCTGGTTTTTCATGGTTTATGTCTGTCTTACCTGGGTCTCTGTGTGTCTGGCTGTTCATGGTTTATGTCTGTCTTACCTGGGTTTCTGTGTGTCTGGCTGTTCGTGGTTTATGTCTATCTGACCTGGGTCTCTGTGTGTGTCTGGCTGTTCATGGTTTATATCTGTCTTACCTGGGTCTCTGTGTGTGTCTGGCTGTTCATGGTTTATGTCTGTTTGACATGGGTCTCTGTGTGTGTCTGGCTGTTCATGGTTTATGTCTGTCTGACATGGGTCTCTGTGTGTGTCTGGCTGTTCATGGTTTATGACTGTATAACCTGGGTGTCTGTGTGTCTGGTTTTTCATGGTTTATGTCTGTCTTACCTGGGTCTCTGTGTGTCTGGCTGTTCATGGTTTATGTCTGTCTGATCTGGGTTTCTGTGTGTCTGGCTGTTCGTGGTTTATGTCTATCTGACCTGGGTCTCTGTGTGTGTCTGGCTGTTCATGGTTTATATCTGTCTTACCTGGGTCTCTGTGTGTGTCTGGCTGTTCATGGTTTATATCTGTCTTACCTGGGTCTCTGTGTGTGTCTGGCTGTTCATGGTTTATGTCTGTTTGACATGGGTGTCTGTGTGTCTGGCTGTTCATGGTTTATGTCTGTTTGACATGGGTGTCTGTGTGTCTGGCTGTTCATGGTTTATGTCTGTCTGACCTGGGTTTCTGTGTGTCTGGCTGTTCGTGGTTTATGTCTATCTGACCTGGGTCTCTCTGTGTGTCTGGCTGTTCGTGGTTTATGTCTGTCTTACCTGGGTCTCTGTGTATCTGGCTGTTTGTGGTTTATGTATGTCTGACCTGGGTCTCTGTGTGTGTCTGGTTGCCTATTGGTTATATGTGGGGACTGGTCTGTTCATGCGTGGCTGTGTGTCTGGAACTATCCGGCACCCTGTTTGCATCGTGCATAGACTGAACTTTCTTTCTTCTGGTCTAGGAATCCTTGACACCCTGGACGGCCCGAATGTCCCTCCACCATTCCAGCGAGTAGCTCGTGATCTGTCCCTGGGAACAAACGCTGTACTCAATGTCACAGCACAGATCCTATCCTCATAGTACTGCTGATTCCAGGCAACACGCCTGCACCACGATCATGTCTTCTGCACCAGGACACACAGCCAGACCTTCCACTGCCCCAACTGCCCAAAGGTGGACATTGAGGCCGTATGGTAGCCATTTGAAAAATTTTCATAAGGGGTTAAAGGGTTAAACAGAGATGGCTTTCTAATCTCCCAAAGGCAGTACAGAGGTTACAGCATAGACTTTTTTTCTATAAAAGTAATGTAACTTTATCTGACATCAAACTTGAGTGTGGAGTGATGCTTTCTCAAAACCCTCTCAGTGCAGCCTCTGTGTATACTTCACATAGCTAGTGTATATTAGTTCTAGGTATGACTCTGCTGTATAGCTATACACTAGCTATACTTCCTATATTTAGTGTATAATAGTTCTAAGTATGACTCATCTGATGATACTACTCTGTCTGTAATGCTCCCACACACCAATAACATGATGACGCATAACCAGTCTGTACCACGACACACTGTATGTAACACCCCCATCCGATATGACCCATAACCAGTCTGTACCGTGACACACTCTATGTAACACCCCCATCCGATATGACCCATAACCAGTCTGTACCACGACACACTGTATGTAACACCCCCATCCGATATGACCCATAACCAGTCTGTACCACGACACACTGTATGTAACACCCCCATCCGATATGACCCATAACCAGTCTGTACCGTGACACACTGTATGTAACACCCCCATCCGATATGACCCATAACCAGTCTGTACCACAACACACTGTATGTAACACCCCCATCCGATATGACCCATAACCAGTCTGTACCACGACACACTGTATGTAACACCCCCATCCGATATGACCCATAACCAGTCTGTACCGTGACACACTCTATGTAACACCCCCATCCGATATGACCCATAACCAGTCTGTACCACGACACACTGTATGTAACACCCCCATCCGATATGACCCATAACCTGTCTGTACCACGACACACTGTATGTAACACCCCCATCCGATATGACCCATAACCAGTCTGTACCGTGACACACTGTAACACCCCCATCCGATATGACCCATAACCAGTCTGTACCACGACACACTGTATGTAACACCCCCATCCGATATGACCCATAACCAGTCTGTACCACGACACACTGTATGTAACACCCCCATCCGATATGACCCATAACCAGTCTGTACCACGACACACTGTATGTAACACCCCCATCCGATATGACCCATAACCAGTCAGTACTGTGACACAGTGTATGTAACACCCCCTCCCCATATGACCCATAGCACCCCCTATATGACCCATAAACAATACTGATTGTGACAATAGTCTATTGTTAGGGGACTTTCCAATTAACATAGTTATAGAATACATTGAAAAAACAGCAAGATTTCTCTAAGTAATAAACTACAACAAATTCTGTAAGTGTGGCTCTTTTATTTTATAAAATATATATATATTGTGGTGAACATTCCTGTTCCACGGATGTACGCATTCCCTTCCTGACGATATACACATCCACCCTGCTGTAGGCATCAATCACATCTATATCATCAGTAAAACTTAATTCCTGATCAATAACCTATATATCATCAGTAAAATGTCATTTCTGATCAATAACCTATATATCAACAGTAAAACGTCATTCCCGATCAATAACCTCTATATCATCAATAAAATGTTATTCCCGGTCTTTCAGCCACATTTACTAATACTAATTAAAGATTACTTAGTATTAGTAAATTCTGCCTCTACTCCTGTATCGCGAGTAGGGGCATGTCTATGAAACAGTGTTCCCCCCTTCCCGAGTCCCCACCCGTGCTGTTAGCGGCAGGCGGGAGCCCTAAATTAGAATAAGGGGGGGACAATAGGTGTCCCCCCATTTTTCTGACTTAGGGCTCCGACCCGCCGCTCAGGGGTGGGGGTCGAGGGGACACGATAGGTTCCCCCCATTGTCATCCAGGGCCCCGACCCGCCACTCGGGTGGGGGTCGGGGATGCAATAGGTCCCTCCTTCTGTTTAAAAGCCCCCCTCGCACGGCACGGGTGGGGGCTCGGGAGGGCGGACACTTGGGGGTTATTTTTTTTAACAGTGTTTTACTAGACATGCCCCTACTCGCGGTATAGCAAGTAGGGGCAGAATTTACTAATACTAAGTAATTTTTGTCCGTATTGCACAAAATTCGGCCGAATTGACATTTGGAACAAAACGAATTGCACATGTCTAACTTCGACAAGGGTCAAATAGTGATGGCTAGGAAACTGGGTCAGAGCATCTCCAGAACGGCAAGGCTTGTGGGGTCTTCCCGGAATGCAGTGTTCAATACCTACCAAAAGTGGTGAAGGAAGGACAACCGGTGAACTGACGTCAAGGTCATGGGTGCCCAAGGCTCATGATGCACGTGGTGATTGAAAGATAGCAAACAAAAGAGCTACGGTAGCTCACATTGATGAAAAACATAATGCTGGCATGATAGAAAGGTGTCAGAACACAGCGGGCATCGCAGTTTGCTACGTATGGGGCTTTGTAGGCGCAAACCGGTCAGACTGCCCATAATTACCCCTGCACCTTCAATGAGCATCAGAACTGGACTGTGAAGCAATGGGATAAAAGTTGTATGGTCTGATGTATCACGTTTTCTTTTAGATCAGATGGCTGGTCGGGTACATGTGCGTTGTTTACCTGTGGAATAGATGGCAGCGCAATGCACTTGGAAATAAAATAAGAATTCTCTGGCCATCTATTTCATTCAAATAATCTGGGATCTGTAGGCGATTAACATAGGAAGGTATATGCCCTACTGAAACTTCCTTTACTGTTTGGAAGGAGAGGTGAGCAGACATTTTCAGGATATTTGCAGACATTAAAGGGACACTCTAAATCTGCTTCATTAATCTAAAGTGTTTTGGTGCTTAGTGTAAAGATCATGCCCCGGCAGTCTTACTGCTTAATTCTCAGCCATTAAGGAGTAAAATCATTCTTGTTTCTCTCTATGCAGTCCTAGTCACACCTCCCCTGGCTGTGACTGACACAGTCTGTGTGAAAACAAAATGGTTTCATTTCAATCAGATTTTACAGCGCAGTGTGTTTAGAAGTTTTTATCTCCTGCTATGTAATTGCATATTTTTACTTTGTTTCTTTAATTTTTTGAAAAGTCAAGTCATACAGATAAAGTTAGAACAATAGCTTACGTGACACTGTAAGAACACCAGGTATTAAGTGTACAATGAATGAGATATGACGATAAATGAGCCATGTATCAATCGGTGGGACACGTGTCCAACTTAGACAACAGCACAGAGTGTTGAGATGTGAAAGTATTCAGCAGAGAAAAATAGAAAAAAAAGGGAGTGGGCGTTACTGGCAAAACCCATGTAATCAAAGAAACACATCTAATGTAGACCCAGCCAACCAAACCCAAGGAGAATTCTTCCCGATAGCAGTAAGGCGTCATTCTATTATCTGGCTCCTTCTGGGGTCACACAATCCTGAAGGACTAAATGCTGGTTTTGTTTTTCTGTAATTTTCTGCGTTTCTTCATATTTTAGTTTGTTTTTTTTTACAGATTTTATTTTTTTTTTATTTATTATTATGTTCCATTATTTCTATTATTTGTTATCATACTTTTCAGCAATTTTTCTGCGACATTTTACTGTGACCGTTTATATTTATTTTTATTACGATCTTATTCTATCAATGTTTAAAATGTACGCTAAAAAACCCCGGTCTGAGTAACCATGTTTGCACTTGCTATTTGTCACATATTTGTTTTATTCATTCATTTATATATATATGTTTTGTGGTTTATTCCTTATGTACTTTATTGCTTTACCCAACTAGTTTACTAGTCCCTTTTGTTGTTTATTATTGTTATCATCTGTTGTTTATTCTATTAGATTTATCTAGTCTCCCCTTCCCCTCCCAATATGGCTTCTCCCCTCCTTTCACTCTTTTTTATTGCCCTCCCTCACATGGCTGATGCATGTTATATAATAAAGTTATGAGACAAAAAAAAATAAAAAGGTCATGTGACCATGACGTCATTTTGGCGCCAAAATTAAGTAATCCGAGGCCTATATAAAGCCAGTGTTGTCAGGTAAATGTTTTTATCCACTTGAGAAAGCCCTATGGGGAGAAACGCGTTGTGTTTTAATAGAGGTATTTTGGCCTCTTTCTTTGTTGTGAGTTAGCCATTTTATCTTTTTTTACCATTTTTATTATTTTACTACCTGGCATCTGAGTTTTACTTGTTCCAGAGAGATACTACTCCAAAGCATCCTCCGTGGGGATTGTACCACTTACAACCTATCATGGAGCAGTGTGTCTGCCCAATTAAATGTGAGTAACCATTTGCTAGTTTTATACACTCTCCTGGTTTTATTACAGTGAGCACTATTGTTGTTTTTTTTTTTTGTAAATTTGATTTTATTAGGTTATCATATTAGCACGGATTATGGCATATAATTCCCAGATTTTACTAGTAACATGACGTAAAGTCATGATTTTATTAAAGACACGGAGGCGAGTATTATGCATATCTCTTTCTTTATTTCCTCAGCAGCAAAGATAGAGGAATATAAATATTATCGAAATTGAAAGTAAAAAACTGTACAGGCATAACAGGCAGCCAATCACATAACAGAGGAAGTAGCTATACAAGTCCTGTGTCTCCCACAATCCCCCTCTTTCTTGCGAAACCGAAGACCAGGTAAGATGAACGATGCTCCATTAGATCCAAACAGGAAACGGGAAACAATGCGAAAACTTCAAGCTACAAAAAATAGAAAAATATGGTAATTTCCAAACTCAAAACTGTAGACTTACCAAACATAACCGTGAGGAGCCACACATAACACTGGATTCTGAAATATAAAATATATAGAATTAGAAATTAGCAAAAGCAGCCAAAATCATCCAAAAACATGATAAAATACATGAAACAAATACATGATCTAAACACATGATAGAAATACAGACCTGATTGAAAACATACCTGAATAGTATCGAAACATCTCTTGTCCCAAATCCACACCGGGAGGGTGGGAGGGAATAATACTCGCCTCCGTGTCTTTAATAAAATCATGACTTTACGTCATGTTACTAGTAAAATCTGGGAATTTTATTAAAGACACGGAGGCTCATATTATGCAAGTTCAAAGCTGTGCCACCACTCGAGATGCGATGTGTTCAATAGGTCTGAAATAGAAGTCTCGGAAGGTCGATTCCCGGGACCAATCTGCCGCTCGTATAATATCTTCCAGACGGCATCCGACTGAGGAAGCTTTCGAAGCCATTGCGCCTCGCACAGAATGAGGCGTAAATACAGAGGTGTCTATACCCGCAGAGGTTAACAGCCAACGCACCCAACGTGCCAGAGTGGGTGTCGAAAACTGGCCGATGAGGAGACTTAAAAGATACAAAAGTAACACCCTCTGGGGTGAATGCAACGGCGTCCCAATCCAGGGCCCTGACGTCAGAGACCCTCTTGCAAGAGATCAAACATAGTAGCATTACCAACTTGGATGACAATCGTTTTAACGTCAGTTCTCGGTTAGGGTACCATGATGAGAGGAACTGCAACATCACGTTGACATCCCAAAAGGCCGAGAAACGAGGCCGAGGAGGAAGAGCAAGGCGAATACCCTTTAGAAGACGACATACAAAAGGATGTCTGCCTACAGGGAAACCATCCAAACCCTTGTGGCCGGCCGAAATAGCCGAGCAGGAAAGATTGATCGTGTGGTATGCCTTGCCCGAGTCAAACAGGGACGTGAGGAATTCCAGGATCAAACACAGAGGGGCAGATACGGGATCCACTGCCCGTTCCATGCACCAACCAGACCACGATCTCCATGAAGCTCGATAGGCTGTACGGGTGCCTGGGGCCCAGGCGTTATCGAGGAGCAGGAGAGTTGCCTGCGGAACGTCTGGGACAGTCCAAGGTCCCCTGAAAGGAACCACGCTATCAGGGGTAGCTGGTGTTGCAACACCAGCTCGTGTGAGTTCCCATCCGGATCCAGAAGGAGGTCCTGGAAGACAGGTATCAGCCGAGGGTAATCTATCGATAAATCCATCAAGCGAGGGAACCATGGTCGAGATCTCCATAGAGGGGTGATCAACGCTAAACGACAGTCGTGGCGAACCATCTTCGAGATCGTGCACGCGATCATGTTGAACGGGGGAAAAGCGTACAGATGACCCCGTGGCCATTCTTGGAGAAAGGCATCTGTCGCTACCGCTGCAGGGTCCGGCCTCCAGCTGTAGAACTCCGGCAGCTGAGTGTTCAGCCGAGATGGAATCTTCCCCACAGCATGTCCAGGCTCTGGAACACCGAAGCGTGTAAACGCCAATCCCCAGAGTCTCTTAAGTGTCTGGAATTCCAATCCGCTCCCGAATTGTCCAGACCCGGAATGTGTTCCGCTGTTAGCGAAACATTGTTGTAGAGGCAGAACTGCCAGAACTCTTTTGCCAGAATCGCCAACATCTTGGACTTCGTACCCCCCAGGTGATTTATGTAGCGGACCGCCGACACGTTGTCCATCTTGAGGAGAACGCAGCAATTCGCCCGTCCTGGGGTAAGGCTGCGGATCGCGAACGCCCCTGCCAGGAGTTCCAAGCAGTTGATGTGTAACGACTTCTCCATGTCGGACCATCTGCCTCCTGTGGAAACGTCGCCACAACGAGCACCCCAGCCGTGCAAGCTGGCATCGGACTCGATCACTACGTCTGGGATGGAGCCGAAAATTGCTCTCCCGTTCCATGCTTCCATGTGTGCCAACCACCACACCAATTCGTCCCTGGACTCCGCGTCCAAACGTATCCGAGACTCGTAGGAGTGACCTGACCGAAGGTGTGACCCTTTTGAGCCGCTGGAGGGCCCGGTAATGTAGCGGGCCTGGGAAGATCGCTTGAATAGAGGCCGCGAGAAGGCCAATTATTCTCGCCAGTTGTCTGACGGATAAATCTGAGACACGAAGAGCCCTTCGAATTTCTTTCTGGATGGCTCTCACCTTTGAACACGGTAGGAACAGAAATTGTTGGACGGAATCCACTCTGAAGCCCAGGAACTCTATGGACTGGGCGGGAACTAGGACCGACCCAGTTGATCAGAAAACCCAGCTTCTGTAGCAGGCTGGTAGTCCACTCCAGATGTAGGAGGAGGTCCTCCTTTGATTGGGACAAAATCAAAATGTCGTCCAGGTAAATAATGAGGCGAACCCCGCGGGTTCGAAGGAACGACACTACAGGCTTCATGAGCTTGGTGAAGCACCAGGGAGCCGAGGAGAGACCGAAAGGCAGGCAAGTGAAGCGCCAACGACGCCCGTGCCATGTGAAATGGAGGTAGTCTCTGAACTCCAAAGCAATGGGTACCGTGAAGTAAGCGTCCTTCAGATCCAGTTTGGCTAGCCAGTCTGACTGGCGTAGAAGGTCTCTGAGGCAGTGTATACCTTCCATCCCGAAGTGTTGGTAACGTAGGAAGGCGTTGAGGGGGCGAAGATTTATTACAGGGCGAACTCCGCCCCCTTTCTTGGGCACCAGGAACAGATTGCTCGTAAAGCCTACGGCGGCGAACGGCAATTCCTCTATAGCGCCCTTGGACAACATTTCCACGACTTCCGTGGAAATCATCTCGTCCTGATCGAGTGGAAGAGACAGTTCTCTGGGGAAACAAAACTGGACAGGCATGGAAACAAACTCTAGGCGATACCCCTTCACACATTGCAGAACCCAAGCATCCGAGGTGATATTTTCCCACTCTCGGTAAAATAAAGCCAGCCTCCCCGCCACTTGAACGGGAGGGAAAGAAAGGGTACTCACCGTAAGGACGTCTGCCGGGGGTACCACCGCGGGGGTATCTGGAGCCCCAAGCCCGACCTCTGGCTGGGAACAAGGGAGGGGTTCTCTGATCCTGAAATCCCCGGGAGGGAAAAAAGGAACCTCTGGTTGCGCGGAATGCGCCTCGGAAACCACGGCCGGGTGGACGGTTCCTGCTACGCCCGGCCCCTCCAAAAACCTTAGGCGCGAACACGCGCTTCATGTTCGCCTGTGCCTTGTCAATAGCAGTGAAGGTCTTGACATACGACCCCATGTCCTTAACGAAGGAGGAGCCGAACAGCAAACCCTCATCGGTCGGCTCAGGCTCCGCCACATTCATGGTGACCAGCTTAGGGTCGATCTTTAAGAGAATAGCTTTACGCCTCTCTGTAGACATCGCCGTATTGGCGTTCCCCAGTAAGCATATGGCCCGTTGGACCCAACCTACGGCCACATCAATATCTAAGACCGAGTCGCCGGTCCTGGCAGAATCGAGAAGCTCGTATAGCTTCGAGAGGGGTCCTAGCGTATCCAGGATCTTGTCCTGGCACCCCTTCAGGTCGAGGCCCTTCTTGGGCTTCCAGCCCGACTTATTCAAGAACTGGGCAATCTGCGGGTCAATGTCTGGAGTCTTACAGGCAGCGCCCGGGAGGGTGGGGCGTGGGCATTCGGCGCGCAGTTTATTGCGGCCTTCTCTAGAAAGGGGCGTGCGGATGCGTTTAGCCACGTACTGGGCAATATGGTCTGGGGGGACCCATTCAGCGGACCTGGGGTGACGCAGGTCGTCTGGATCAAACAGGGGGTTACCCTGCGGGTCAAGGATTGTTTTGTCATCCCCAATGGGGCCTAATATCTGACCCCGGGCCTTGGCAGAGGACCCCGAGGGGTTCACGCACGTAAGGGGCAAATCCTCTCCAGAATCAATATCGTCAAAGGAGTCATACTCCATGATGTCGGATTCGTCCTCCACACTCCGGTCGGAATCCGACCCATCATCAAGGGCCTTGGCCCGCTTCCACAATCTAGCCTTTTTAGCCCGGCCAGGGGCTCTTTTGCGCGTGGGGTGCGCGCCATCTGTGACCGCCTCTAGCGTGTCAGTCATGGCAGGCAGAGCCTGCATCGAGGAGTGGGAGCCGACATTTTTGGACTTGGCCCTAGCCTTATGGGCCCCAGGCACAGTCTGGGCAGGTGAAGGGGACCCCCCACCCTGGGGAGCCGGGGTGGCCATTGCAGGTAAAACCATGGAATGCAGGGAGTGGGTAAATGAGGAGGAGACGGCCCCCATGGCTGAGGCAATAGCCTTCTGCAGTGAAGAAGCCATAGTGGCCTCTAGCAAGGCTTGAAATTCCTGAGAGGCCATAGCACTCTCAGTAGTCTCCATGTTAAATTCCCCAGAGGGACCTGAAGGCCCATCATCCCTATCCTGCATAATGGCAGTAATTAGAAAACGTAAAAATGCAAACTAATGAGCAGGAGACCTAAAGGGTTGAGTAACCCACAGAGAAGAACAAAAATACAACAATATTCAATAGTCAGACCGTTAGTGTGCCCAGGAGAGATCGAGGCGACCGACTGCACGGCAAAAGGAAGCAGACCGCATGGAGGTCCGTCCAAGATGGCCGCGGCACGCGAGGGGAGTGCTCGCGGCTGTGCGCCCGTCGGGGGAAGGGGCGCATGCACTCTGCCCGCGCGGGGAGCCCGTGAGCGGGCAGGGGAGTGCATGCAGCCGCGGCCGTGAGGAAAAGAGCGGCCGCGGCAGAAAAACCGCCACCGGCACCCGCTAGAGACGCGGGGAGCAAGGGAGGGCAGGGAGATAATCTCCCGGTAAAGGGGAAAACCCCCCCAGGGATCTCTAAGGCACACTAAGGTGTGAGGAACAAATCAAACTCGTAAATAAAACAATGAATACAGATAAATAAAACACAGATAAATAAAACAATTAAAGCAATATAACAATAATCACAGAACAAATAAAGGCAATGAGTAAGAGAGCTAAACATGGATACTTAGCTGTCTGAGGAAGCAGCAAAGAAAGAGGGGGATTGTGGGAGACACAGGACTTGTATAGCTACTTCCTCTATTATGTGATTGGCTGCCTGTTATGCCTGTACAGTTTTTTACTTTCAATTTCGATAATATTTATATTCCTCTATCTTTGCTGCTGAGGAAATAAAGAAAGAGTTATGCATAATATGAGCCTCCGTGTCTTTAATAAAATCGAGACTCGCAGGTCTCACATATAATCTAAATGACAAGATACTGATTTTACATACAGGTGCTTTAGACACGCAGGTCTGTTAGCATAGTAGTGAAGAAGGGACATGTAGTTCCTGCAACATATAACTTATCACCAAATTAGCAGAGATTGTCAAGCGACCTTTTGAGCTATTTATCGTCTCTGAGTGTGCTTTTACGAATTAGTTGTCTTATCTATTTCCGTTATGGTGTATTGCAAACAGTTCGTGTATGTTACTGTGGTGATTCTGTTATTTCGTTTCTTTTTTTGGATATTTATCTAGTGATGAAACCAGGCCTTCGATTGCCTCACGACTTTTGCGAACCCCTTTTTCTCTAGATGTGTGGTGGTGTCCTCAGGCCACCAGACGTTTTGTCTGGCTGCCATATAAGTGTTTGTCCCATGATGTAGCTAGTATGTACCCCTAAAGCCTGGTCCTGTAGGCCACCTCAGGTCCAGGTGTATCGTGGCTCCTCAAAGTGGGGCTTTTAGAGTCCACATGGAGCAAAAGTGGGGATTACCCTTATGGGTGTGTGTAGGGCTGTTAGATTGCCTGAATAGCTTTCCTTTGGGTGCGGTGGTGGTGGGAGGTTGTGTGAATGTCGTCGTGAGAGTAAGATTTGAATGCAGTAGTCGTGCCCGTCCGAGATGTGTGCCCTACCCCCCCCCCCCCAATCTGGTTTGCGTTCCAAACTTCGTAGTGTGTGGTTCCCCGCCGGTCCCGCCCCCATCCCCTGACTCCCCGGCGGCCTTGGTTTCAGCGGGCAAGCGATAATTGTAGCCCTTCAAACCTAGCTTTGGACAATGTCCCTATTTCTAGAGAGAATTGGCATCCTGTCGCCATCATGTCTGTCACTATGGTCTCGTTGTTTTCAGGGGTTCGTCTCTGTGTATTTTCCCCCCTGTATTGCCCTGCTTGGATACCTGTGTGTCTGAGCATGTGGGGTTGTGTGCGCCTAGCCCTCAAGGGGAGGCCTCCCCTCTCCCCCCCCCCAACACCCATCCCCCCCATTCATCCACAACCCGAAGACCAGCGTGGCTAGATATCAGACTAGTGCTGTCCCTGTGGCATTTCCATCCCCAGCTTGCCTGTATCACTGTGTCGTCCCTGGCCATGTCCCGGGGTGTTCCCCCTGTCGAGTGTGGTATATTCCTATGGTTCATGTGTTGTGACGAGAGTATGCCACTGTAGGGGGGGGGAAGGGGAGGGAGAGGGGGGGTAGCAGGGCGAGGCGGCGCCGCAAGTCTCCGGACGCGCCCGGGTCCCATATATCGCCCCCTCCGTCCGGTTCCACCATCTCAGTCTTCATTCGTTTGCCGTGAGTTGTACACGTACCATTGTCGCCACTGTTCAGTGTGTTTTTTCCTTCTTCCCCGCAGCTCTGCAATAGTAGATTCAGCCCTTTGTATATCTTCGACTTTGCATCTCCATTGCCCCAGGGTCGGTGGTCCTCCACAGTAGTGGTATCCGAGATTTTGCTGCATTTAGCAGGTGTCTTAAGATGGATTTTTTATACACCGATAGTGGTACTTCTGTATGGTGAATAAATGCTAATTCCGCTGTCAGGTGCACTTGTTCCCCGAGTATGGTATCTATTTCTTTCTTTATGCTTTCCCAGTATGGCTTGATGCTCCTACAGTCCCACCATATATGTTTGAGCGTTCCTCGGTCTTCCTCACATCTCCAGAAGGTGTCCGGGAACGCTGCATTCATTCGGTGGAGCAGAAATGGGAAGCTGGAGGAGCTTTTGTGTTGGAGGATAAGCACCTGCTCCCATTGAGCATCTGTGAAAGTTCGTTCAGTGAGTTCTTCCCACTGCCTTTTAAACATGTTCTTCTTATCCCGTTCACCGGTGATCAGGCGCTGGTATATGACCAAAACCGTTCCCTCAGCCTCAGGTGCGTGGTATCAGAGTTGTTCATACCATGTTAGGTCCCTGTGTACCTCCTGTCTATGCGAGAGGTTAAAGTAAAAATGTTTCAATTGAGCGTACCTGAATTGTTGCATCAATGTGGGTTCCTCTCCATTTGTCAGTTCCCTCAGTGCTCGAACCCCCGCTTCCGCCGTCACTGTTTGTATGGGCACAAAACCATCCTGTGTTGTCATGGGCCACTCTGACAAGGGAATTCCGTCCCCTATGTCCGCGTTGTGAGTGATGGGCATCAATGGGCTTGGTTTCGGGGAGAGGTACGGTGCCTTCCGTATCCTTGACCAGGTGTTGATCGTCTGTGTGACGGGGGAGTCCTCCCCAAAGTCCTTCGTGGCCTACGACTCCTTGTGCCAAATATGCGAGTATATACGAAAGTCCGCGATCTCCCTGTTGAGGGAGACCCATCGTTTGTGAGGTACTCCTGTGTGTATTTCCCGGAGCAGTTGCAGGACCGTCGCTTGAAAGTATTTTCTGAAGTCTGGTAAGGCGAGACCGCCCCATGTAATCCTGGCTCTCTCGCCCCTCCATACATACTGTAGGATCGCTGTTCTGAGCTCCTTGAAGAAAGCTGGAGGGAGTGTCCGAGGTATGGCATGGAAGAGATAAAGCACCCGGTGCAGGATGTTCATCTTGACTGCGGCTACTCGTCCGTGCCAAGAAATGTGGTCGTAATTCCATCTCTTGAGATCCCTCTGGATCGTAGCTAAAAGCGGTTCATAATTGTGCTTGTAATCCATATGCCCAGATACTTCATCCTCTCCCCACACCATTGGAAGGGGAATCTCTGTTTTAATCGCGTATATTCCTTTTCCGGCACCGTGACGTTCATGGCGTTGCATTTGGAAGTATTCAGCTTCAGTCCAGATACCTTCCCATAGATGTGAAATTCCTCCATAAGCCTAGGTAGAGATTTGAGCGGGTCATCCAGGAAAAACAACATATCATCGGCATACGCTGCCACTTTATGTTCCTGTGTACGGTATTTTAGTCCTGTTATCGCAGGGGTCCCTCTCACTCGATCTAAGAATGGTTCCAACGTAAGCGCAAATAAGAGCGGTGACAGTGGGCATCCTTGTCTGGTGCCATTTCGTATGTCAAAACTGTCAGTCAGTGCTCCATTGACTCGGACCCGCACGTTCGGCTGTTGTGATCCAGGTCATCATCCCGGCGCCTAGTCCGACCCTCCTCAGCGTCTCTGTCATGAAAAGCCAGTCCACTCTTTCGAATGCTTTTTCTGCATCCGTGGAGAGCAAAAGTAGCTTCGACCGCAAGCGTCTCGCCACTTGTTGGATCGTGAGGAGTCGGAGTGTATTATCCCTGGCTTCCCTGCCTGGAATAAACGCGGTTTGATCCGGGTGCACCAGTCTAGGTACAAAGGCTTGTAATCTGGAGGCTAGAATCTTTGAGAAGATCTTGACGTCCGTGTTGATGAGGGATATTGGACGGTAATTCCCCACTTCCTCTGTGTTCTTACCCGGTTTGGGGATCACAGTGATCGTCGCGGCCAAGCACTCCTTATGGAAGTTCGTACCTTCCCGCAAGCCATTCAATGCCTGTGCCAGGCGCGGTATAAGCTCACTAAATTTCTTATAATATTCCACCAGGAATCCGTCTGGGCCCGGTGCCTTGCCCGTCTTTGCCCCTTTCAGGGCCATCCGTATCTCGCCCTCGGTTATGGGGGCGTCTAGGGCCTCCGCTTCAGCCGGCGTGAGGGTGTCCGGGTGGTCACATCTGCTTGCTTCCCCTCAGCGGTATGCCCCTCCCCTTCATGAGTGATGTTGTACAGCCTCATGTAGAACGACTTGAATTCCTCCGCAATTTCCTCCGGAAATTGCGTTAACTTCCCCTGTCTTGTTCGCAGGGTCCGTACCTGTGCCCTATTCTGTGGGCCCCTTAGCATTCGGGCAAGCAGTCTACCCCCCTTGTTGGCGTGTAAATAGAAAAAGGATTTCGAGCTGTGCTGGTATCTGACATATTTGCGTTCGAGTACGTCCATCACTTGTCTCCTTCTGGAGGTCAGCTCCCTATAGGTCAAGTCACTTTGTGTTCGTTTGTGGGTACGCTCCAGCTCAGCTATCTGCCCGGTAAGGTCCATCAGCTGTTGGTTAGCTTCCTTTTTCCGTTGTGTCGCTATCCGTATGAGGTGTCCTCTCAGAACGCTCTTGTGCGCTTCCCAAACCGTCATAGCGGACACCCCGTCTGTAGTGTTTTCCTGGAAGTACTGGCAAAGGTGATCCGCTATTTGTTCCCTAATCGGTGCATCTAAGAGGAGCGCCTCGTTGAGTCTCCACAATGTTCTAGCCGGTCTATAGAGTGGGGACGTCATAGTTATTCTTGCCGCACAGTGGTCTGACCAGGGCGTGGGCTGGATCTCCGCCTCTCTTGGGTACGTTAGCCCCTCTTGTTGTACGAACACATAATCTATACGAGAGTGTCTACGGTGTAACGTGGAGAAATACGTGTAGTCTCGAGCTCCCGGGTGTTTTGCTCTCCATGTGTCCACCAGTCTAAGGTTTCCGAAGGATCTATGAATAGTCATGAGTGCCGATTTCGGTATGCTGCTATGTCCCGTGGATGTGTCACTATTGTTGTTTTTTATATTACATATAGTCAGGGCTGGCCTTAGGCCTTTGTGCGCCCTGTGCGAAAAATCTTCACAGCGCCCCCCCTTCCCACACACCCTGTCACACACACACACAGGCAGACAGCCATACACACACACAAACACACGCAGGCAGTCACACACAGACAGCCACACACACAGACATAGAATGTGACGGCAGATAAGAACCATTCGGCCCATCTAGTCTGCCCAGACAGTCACACATAGGCAGTAACACACACACACAAACACACACAGTCAGACAGCCACAAACACACACAGGCAGACAGCCACACACACAAGCAGGCAGCCACACACACAGACATAGAATGTGACGGCAGATAAGAACCATTCAGCCCATACAGTCACACATAGGCAGTCACACACACACAGAGACACAGAGGCAGGCAGTCACACACAGACAGCCACACACAGTCACACACACACAGGTAGACAGTCACACACACAGACAGACAGTCACACACACACTGGCAGACAGCGACACATACACAGACAGCCATACACAGGCAGACCGCAACACACAGACAGTCTCACACACACACAGGCAGACAGTCTCACACACACACACACACACACACACACAGGCAGACAGTCTCTCTCACACACACACACACACACAGGCAGACAGTCTCTCTCACACACACACACACACACACACACAGTCACACACACACAGGCAGACAGTCACACATACTCACACACACAGACAGCCAGACACAGGCAGGCACAGGCAGACCGCAACACACAGACCGTCTCACACACACACAGGCAGACAGTCTCACACACACACAGGCAGACAGACACACACAGGCAGACAGACACACACAGGCAGACAGACACCCACACACACAGGCAGACAGACACCCACACACACAGGCAGACAGCCACACACAAGCAGACAATCACATAGTTACCTCTGTTCCTTGTGGAGGCAGACAGGCAGTGCAGCTCCTGGATTCTGGTTGTTGGGGGAAGCAGGGACTCCTTCCTGCTTCCCCTGCAGCAGTTAGATGGCATTTTAGCTCCGCCCCTGCCGCACGGTAAGCTCCGTCCCTGCCGCACGCTAAGCTCCGCCCCCGTTGCAATTTTTTAATTTTTTTTATCCGCCCGGCCATGTGTGAGCTGTGCGGTCACACGATAAGCTCCACCCCGCCGCAATTTTATTTTTTATTTTTTTATCCCCGCCGTCTAACTGCTGCAGGGGAAGCAGGAAGGAGTCCCTGCTTCCCCCATCAACCAGAGAGAGACGCATTACATGCAAAGCAAGATAGTTCAAGCCGTGATTTGTCATTAGTGCGATGATTAAAGGGCATTTAAAGCTTTTAAATCAGACAAATCAGATGCATCTTATAAAAGATATAAGAAAGCAAATAATGCGTGCAAAAAGGCAATTAAACTTGCTAAACTTCAAAATGAAAAAATGATAGCTAAAGAGAGCAAAACCAACCCCAAAGCATTTTTTAAGTACATAAATTCCAAAAAAACCAAAAATGAAAGTATAGGTACACTTAAAACTGAAACGGGGTTGTTAGTTAATGAAGACCAAGAAAAGGCAGGAATTCTAAATAACTATTTCTCCTCCGTATATATTAAAGAAGAACCCATGGCAATAGATGTGCAAATGATTGCTACTAAAAACTTGCAGAATAATTGTAATTGGTTAACTCAAGACAATGTGCTGCAGCAACTAAAGAAAGTTAATATAAGCAAAGCTCCAGGGCCTGACGGTATCCATCCACGTGTACTTAAGGAACTAAGTGTAGAAAGAAGTGAACCTCTGTTTTTAATCTTTCAAGATTCTTTTCTTTCAGGAAGTGTTCCGGAGGATTGGAGGAAGGCAGATGTGGTTCCTATATTCAAAAAGGGTTCAAAATCCTTGCCTGGAAATTATAGACCTGTGAGCTTAACTTCTGTGGCTGGTAAAATATTTGAAAGGTTATTAAGGGATAATATTCAAGAATTCCTTGAGAAGAATATGGTTATCAGCAAAAATCAGCACGGTTTTATGAAGCACAGGTCATGTCAAACTAACTTGATTGCGTTCTACGAAGAAGTAAGTAGAAGTATAGATCAGGGTGTTGCAGTGGATGTGATCTATTTGGATTTTGCCAAGGCATTTGATACAGTTCCACACAAAAGATTAGTGTTCAAACTCAAGGAAATCGGTCTCGATGAAAATGCTTGTTCTTGGGTAGAACATTGGCTTAAAAACAGAATACAAAGAGTTGTCGTTAATGGTAAATTTTCAAGCTGGACAGAGGTGGCAAGTGGTGTCCCTCAGGGGTCTGTTCTGGGACCCCTTCTATTTAACATTTTTATAAATGATCTTGAAGACAGCATTGAAAGTCATGTTTCAGTGTTTGCAGATGACACAAAACTTTGTAAAATAATACAATGTGAGCAAGATATTACTTTGCTGCAGAAGGATTTAGATAGACTGGAGGACTGGGCACTCAAATGGCAGATGAAATTTAATGTTGAAAAATGCAAAGTTATGCACTTCGGCGTAAAGAATACACAAGCAACGTATACCCTTAATGGAAGTGAATTAGGGATAACAACACACGAAAAGGACTTGGGAATTGTTATAGACAACAAACTATGCAACAATGTGCAATGTCAATCAGCAGTGGCCAAGGCCAGTAAGGTATTGTCATGCATGAAAAAGGGCATTCATTCTCGGGACGAGAATATCATTTTGCCTCTCTATAAATCACTGGTAAGACCACATATTGAATATGCTGTGCAATTTTGGGCACCTGTTCTAAAGAAGGATATCATGGCACTAGAAAAAGTGCAGAGGCGGGCTACAAAATTAATAAAAGGAATGGAACATATCAGCTATGAAGAACGGTTAACAAATTTAAACCTATTTAGTTTAGAAAAACGTCGCCTGAGAGGGGATATGATAACATTATACAAATATATTTGGGGCCAATACAAACCATTGTGTGGAAATCTATTCACAAACCGGACTTTACATAGGACACGAGGCCATGCGTTTAGACTGGAAGAAAGAAGATTTTGTCTAAGGCAAAGGAAAGGTTTTTTTACTGTAAGAACAATCAGGATGTGGAATTCTCTGCCTGAAGAAGTGGTTTTATCAGAGTCCATACAGATGTTCAAACAGCTACTAGATGCATACTTGCAAAGACAGAATATTCAAGGATATAATCTTTCAATGTAGGGTAATGACTGCTTGATTCAAGGATAAATCTGACTGCCATTCTGGGGTCAAGAAGGAATTTTTTGTCCTAGCTTGTTGCAAAATTGTGCTTCAAACTGGGTTTTTTTTTTTTTTTTTTTTGCCTTTTGGATCAACAGCAAAAAACAGGTGTGAGGAAGGCTGAACTTGATGGACGCAAGTCTCTTTTCAGCTATCTAACTATGTAACTATGTAACTATGATTATGGCTTACAGCTCATGAAAACCCCAAATCCACAATCTCAGTAAATTAGAATATTATATGCAATCAATCAAATGAAAGGAGTGTACATAGAACAATATCGGACCTCTGGAATGTATAAGCATGCATATGGTCTCAGTCAGGGGCGGACTGAGAACCCTCAGGGCCCCCGGGCAAAATAAATCAAGGGCCCCCTTGCAGGCCCCACCCATACTCCGCAGCAAGCGCCACCCATGTCCCGCCTCCATGCACCGCCTCCAGCCACACCCTACACAATCTTTAGACACAAGGAACAAAAGTGCAATAATCCCTTCAAGGCCCCAGTAGAGACTACAATTGAGGGCTAATGGGCCATGGAGGGGGGTCTTTCTAGCAGAGGCTATCTCAGTGTCCTTTAGAGAGTGTGTTAGAAAGAATACCCTCCAGGCCCTATTAGAGACTACAATGGAGTCTAATAGGCTTGGAAGGGGGTCTTTCTAACAGAGGCCATCTCAGTGTCCCTGCTGGAAACAGTCGCCTCCAGGCCCCAGTAGAGACTACAATTGAGGGCTAATGGGCCATGGAGGGGGGGAGCATTCTAGCAGAGGCTATCTCAGTGTCCTTTAGAGAGTGTGTTAGAAAGAATTTCCTCCAGGTCCCATTAGAGACAACAATGGAGTCTAATGGGGCCTGGAGGGGGGTCTCTCCAACACGCTGGTTCCTATTCACAATATAGCAACACAACATAGCTCGCTGATACCTAGGCCAAGTTGGCTCCTCTTACCTTAATTACTGTTGCTGGCTGGCAGTCTGTGGGCTTGCTGGAAGGCTGTGGGCTTACTGGCTGCGGCTGGCAGGCTGTGGCTTGCTGGCTGGCAGGCTGTGGCTTGCTGGCTGCGGTTGGCAGGCTGTGGGTTTGCTGGCTTTAAGCCTAACTGGTGGCCTGTGGGCTGGCTGGCTACTGGCCAGCCTGTGGGCTGGCTGGCCAGCCTGTGGGCTGGCTGGCCGGCCTGTAGGCTGGCTGGCCGGCCTGTGAGCTGGCTGGCCGGCCGGCCTGCCTGTGGGCTGGCTGGCTACTGGGGCACTCGTAGATTATTTAAAGAAATAATCCATGCACAATAACCACTACTGCTCTGTGTAGTCGTTATGGTGCCAGGAGGGCTGGGCCCCCCTCCTAGAGTAAGTAGTCAAACCGTTTAAGAACAGTTTGACAACTTACCTGCGGTCTGCTGGGATATGAGGCTGTAGTAGGGTATAGGAGCAGTGGTGCAATGTGTAAGGGGTGCAGTGTGTGTGTGAAAGGTTCAGTGTGAGGGGGTGTAGTGTGTGAATGTGTAGGGTGTGTGGGGCAATGTGTGTACGAGGGGGCTGTGTATGTGTGTGGCAATGTTAGTATGGGGGGCTGTGTGTGTATGGGTGGGCAGTGTATGTGTGTGTGTGTGAGGCAATGTGTGTAAATGTGTATGGTCTGTGTGGGGGCAGTGTGTGAATGTGTATGGTGTGTGGGGGCAGTGTGTTTATTGGGCTAGAGTTCACTCTCACCACTGCGACCACCAGGAATACCTGGTGGTCACAGTGTTGAGAGTGAACTCTAGCCCGTAGCTCCAGGGCTAGAGTTTACTCTCGCAAGAGCCGTAACGTTGCCGTGGTAACCGCGGCAACGATCTGTGCTCGCGCAAGAAGGACCCAGAGGAGCTGCAGGCTGAGCTCCCGGGTCCTCTATTCCTCCCTCCCCTGCCGGCTGCCTGCGGACAGGGAAGGGGGCAATTGCCCTCCTCTTACTCCCCCCTCCCCCTCTTCTTACCCCCCTCCCCCTCTTCTTACCCTCTTCTTACCCCCCTTCTTACTCTCCCCCTCGTCTTACTCCCCCCTCCCCCTCTTCTTACTCTTCCCTCCCCTCTCTTCTTACCCCCCCTGCCTCTCTTCTTACCCCCCTCCCTCTCTTCTTACCCCCCCTCCCTCTCTTCTTACCCCCCCTCCCTCTCTTCTTACCCCCCCTCCCTCTCTTCTTACCCCCTCTCTTTTAACCCCCTTCTCTTTTAACCCCCCCTCTCTCTTTTAACCCCCCCTCTCTCTTTTAACCCCCCTCCCTCTCTTCTTACCCCCCTCCCTCTCTCTTTTAACCCCCCTCCCTCTCTCTTTTAACCCCCCCCTCCCTCTCTCTTTTAACCCCCCCTCCCTCTCTCTTTTAACCCCCCCCCTCCCTCTCTCTTTTAACCCCCCCCTCCCTCTCTCTTTTAACCCCCCCCCCCTCCCTCTCTCTTTTAACCCCCCCCCCTCCTCCCTCTCTCTTTTAACCCCCTCCCCTGTAGCGTGGCAGAGCTGCACTCCGGTCCGCGGTGCCCGGCCGGAGTGATAGGAAGGTGCACACTGTGCACCTTCCTGTCAGTCCGGCCGGGTACAGGAAACCGAAACTCCTGTTCCGCGTGCACCTTCTGTTCAGTGTGCACCTTCCTATCACTCCGGCCGGGCACCGCGGACCGGAGTGCAGCTCGGCCACGCTACAGGGGAGGGGAGGTGAGGTGAGAAGCTGCAGCCGCCTGAGCGCTCTTAAGAGAGCGCTCAGGCGGCTGCAGCATTTAAAGGGGCGGCTGGGCCCCCTGATGGCGGGCAGTCAGTCCGCCCCTGGTCTCAGTACTTGGTTTGGGCCACTTTTGCAGCAATTACTGCTTCAATGCGGCGTGGCATGGAAGCTATCAGCCTGTGGCACTGTTATGGAAGACCAGGATGCTTCAATAGCGACCTTCAGCTCTTCTGCATTGTTCGGTCTCATGTCTCATCTTTCTCTTGGCAATGCCCCTTAGATTCTTTATGGGGTTCAGGTCAGGCGAGTTTGCTGGCCAATCAAGCACAGTAATCCCACGGCCATTGAACCAGGCTTTGGTGCTTTTGGCAGTGTGGGCAGGTGCCAAGTCCTACTGGAAAATGAAGTCAGCAACCCCATAAAGCTCATCTGCGAAAGGAAGCATGAAGTGCTCCAAAATCTCCTGGTAGACGGCTGCGTTGAACCTCAACTTAATGAAGCACAGTGGACCAACACGAGCAGATGACATGGCTCCCCAAATCAACTTCACACTGGACTTTAAGCATCTTGCAGTGTGTGCCTCTCCATTCTTCCTTCAGACTCTGGGTCCTTGGTTTCCAAATGAGATGCAAAAGTTGCTCTCATCAGAAAAGAGGACTTTGGACCACTGAGCAACAGACCAGCTTTGTTTTTCTTTAGACCAGGTAAGACGCTTCTGATGTTGTTTGTTGTTCAGGAGCGGCTTGACAAGAGGAATACGACATCTAAAGCCCATGTCCAGGATCCGTCTGTGTGTGGTTGCTCTCGATGCACTGACTCCAGCCTCAGTCGACTCCTTGTGAAAGTCCTCAACACTTTTGAATGGCCTTTTCCTGACAATCCTCTCCAGGCTGCGGTCATCCCTGCTGCTTGTGCACCTTTTTCTTCCACACTTTTCCCTTCCACATAACTTTCTATTAATGTGCTTTGATACAGCACTTTGGGAACATCCAACTTCCTTCGCAATTATCTTTTGAGGCTTTCCCTCCTTATGGAGGGTGTCAATGATGGTTTTCTGCACAACTGTCAGGTCAGCAGTTTTCCCCATGATTGTGATTCCTACTGAACCAAACTGAGAGACCCTTTGCAGGTGTTATGGCTTACTTAGCTGATTAGAGTGGGACACTGTGAGCCTAGAATATTGCACCTTTTCACAATATTCTAATTTACTGAGATTGTGGATTTGGGGTTTTCATGAGCAATAAGTAGAGTTGAGCGGACACCTGGATGTTCGCGTTTGCCGAGTTTGGCCGAACTCCGTCTAAAAGTCCGAGTTCGGGCTCGAACTTGACCCCGAACCTGAACCCCATTGAAGTCAATGTGGACCTGAACTTTTAGGCACTAAACTGCCTCTTAAAAAGTCCTGGAAAGGGCCAGAGAGCTGCAAAAGGAAGTAAAATGTGGGTAAGAGTGCCCTGGAAACAAATGTGGATAGCCCCCCTATGATTACACTATAAATACCCCCGGCCCCCCTATAATTACACTATAAATACCCCCGGCCCCCCTATAATTACACTATAAATACCCCGGCCCCCCTATAATTACACTATAAATACCCCCAGCCCCCCTATAATTACACTATAAATACCCCCAGCCCCCCTATAATTACACTATAAATACCCCCAGCCCCCCTATAATTACACTATAAATACCCCCAGCCCCCCTATAATTACACTATAAATACCCCCAACCCCCCTATAATTACACTATAAATACCCCCAACCCCCCTATAATTACACTATAAATACCCCCAGCCCCCCTATAATTACACTATAAATACCCCCAGCCCCCCTATAATTACACTATAAATACCCCCAGCCCCCCTATAATTACACTATAAATACCCCCAGCCCCCTATAATTACACTATAAATACCCCCAGCCCCCCTATAATTACACTATAAATACCCCCAGACCCCCTATAATTACACTATAAATACCCCCAGACCCCCTATAATTACACTATAAATACCCCCAGACCCCTATAATTACACTATAAATACCCCCAGCCCTCCCTATAATTACACTATAAATACCCCCAGCCCCCCTCCTATAATTACACTATAAATACCCCCAGCCCCCCTATAATTACACTATAAATACCCCCAGCCCCCTATAATTACACTATAAATACCCCCAGCCCCCCTATAATTACACTATAAATACCCCCAGCCCCCCTATAATTACACTATAAATACCCCCAGCCCCCCTATAATTACACTATAAATACCCCAGCCCCCCTATAATTACACTATAAATACCCCCAGCCCCCCTATAATTACACTATAAATACCCCCAGCCCCCTATAATTACACTATAAATACCCCCAGCCCCCCTATAATTACACTATAAATACCCCCAGCCCCCTCCTATAATTACACTATAAATACCCCCAGCCCCCTATAATTACAGTACAAATACCCCCAGCCCCCCCTATAATTACACTATAAATACCCCCAGCCCCCCTATAATTACACTATAAATACCCCCAGCCCCCTCCTATAATTACAGTACAAATACCCCCAGCCCCCCTATAATTACACTATAAATACCCCCAGCCCCCCTATAATTACACTATAAATACCCCCAGCCCCCTATAATTACACTATAAATACCCCCAGCCCCCTATAATTACACTATAAATACCCCCAGCCCCCTATAATTACACTATAAATACCCCCAGCCCCCTATAATTACACTATAAATACCCCCAGCCCCCCTATAATTACACTATAAATACCCCCAGCCCCCCTATAATTACACTATAAACACACCCAGCCCCTCTATAATTACACTATAAATACCCCCAGCCCCCCTATAATTACACTATAAATACCCCCAGCCCCCTATAATTACACTATAAATACCCCCAGCCCCCTATAATTACACTATAAATACCCCCAGCCCACCTATAATTACACTATAAATACCCTCAGCCCCCTATAATTACACTATAAATACCCCCAGCCCCCTATAATTACACTATAAATACCCCCAGCCCCCCTATAATTACACTATAAATACCCCAGACCCCCTATAATTACACTATAAATACCCCCAGACCCCCTATAATTACACTATAAATACCCCCAGCCCCCCTATAATTACACTATAAATACCCCCAGCCCCCCTATAATTACACTATAAATACCCCCAGCCCCCTATAATGACACTATAAATACCCCCAGCCCTCCTATAATTACAATATAAATACCCCCAGCCCCCCTATAATTACACTATAAATACCCCCAGCCCCCCTATAATTACACTATAAATACCCCTAGCCCCCTATAATTACACTATAAATACCCCCAGCCCCCCTATAATTACACTATAAATACCCCCAGCCCCCCTATAATTACACTATAAATACCCCCAGCCCCCTATAATTACACTATAAATACCCCCAGCCCACCTATAATTACACTATAAATACCCTCAGCCCCCCTATAATTACACTATAAATACCCCCAGCACCCCCTATAATTACACTATAAATACCCCCAGCCCCCTATAATTACACTATAAATACCCCCAGCCCACCTATAATTACACTATAAATACCCTCAGCCCCCCTATAATTACACTATAAATACCCCCAGCCCCCCTATAATTACAATATAAATACCCCCAGCCCCCCTATAATTACACTATAAATACCCCCCAGCCCCCCTATAATTACACTATAAATACCCCTAGCCCTCCCTATAATTACACTATAAATGCCCCCAGCCCCCTATAATTACACTATAAATACCCCCAGCCCCCCTATAATTACACTATAAATACCCCCAGCCCCCCTATAATTACACTATAAATACCCCCAGCCCCCCTATAATTACACTATAAATACCCCCAGCCCCCCTATAATTACACTATAAATACCCCCAGCCCCCTATAATTACACTATAAATACCCCCAGCCCCCCTATAATTACACTATAAATACCCCCAGCCCCCTATAATTACACTATAAATACCCCCAGCCCCCTATAATTACACTATAAATACCCCCAGCCCCCCTATAATTACACTATAAATACCCCCAGCCCCCTATAATTACACTATAAATACCCCCAGCCCACCTATAATTACACTATAAATACCCTCAGCCCCCCCTATAATTACACTATAAATACCCCCAGCCCCCCTATAATTACACTATAAATACCTCCAGCCCCCCTATAATTACACTATAAATACCCCCAGCCCACCTATAATTACACTATAAATACCCCCAGCCCCCCCTATAATTACACTATAAATACCCTCAGCCCCCCTATAATTACACTATAAATACCCCCAGCCCACCTATAATTACACTATAAATACCCCCAGCCCCCCCTATAATTACACTATAAATACCCCCAGCCCACCTATAATTACACTATAAATACCCTCAGCCCCCCTATAATTACACTATAAATACCCCCAGCCCCCCTATAATTACAATATAAATACCCCCAGCCCCCCTATAATTACACTATAAATACCCCCAGCCCCCCTATAATTACACTATAAATACCCCTAGCCCCGTATAATTACACTATAAATACCCCTAGCCCCCCTATAATTACACTATAAATACCCCCAGCCCCCCTATAATTACACTATAAACACACCCAGCCCCCCTATAATTACACTATAAACACCCCCAGCCCCCCCTATAATTACACTATAAATACCCCCAGCCCCCTATAATTACACTATAAATACCCCCAGCCCCCCTATAATTACACTATAAATACACCCAGCCCCCCTATAATTACACTATAAATACACCCAGCCCCCCTATAATTACACTATAAATACCCCCAGCCCCCTATAATTACACTATAAATACCCCCAGCCCTCCTATAATTACACTATAAATACCCCCAGACCCCTATAATTACACTATAAATACCCCCAGCCCCCTATAATTACACTATAAATACCCCCAGCCCCCCCCTATAATTACACTATAAATACCCCCAGCACCCCTATAATTACACTATAAATACCCCCAGCCCCCTATAATTACACTATAAATACCCCCAGCCCCCCTATAATTACACTATAAATACCCCCAGTCCCCCCCTATAATTACACTATAAATACCCCCAGCACCCCTATAATTACACTATAAATACCCCCAGCCCCCCTATAATTACACTATAAATACCCCCAGCCCCCCTATAATTACACTATAAATACCCCCAGTCCCCCCCTATAATTACACTATAAATACCCCCAGCACCCCTATAATTACACTATAAATACCCCCAGCCCCCCTATAATTACACTATAAATACCCCCAGCCCCCCTATAATTACACTATAAATACCCCCAGCCCCCCTATAATTACACTATAAATACCCCCAGCCCCCCTATAATTACACTATAAATACCCCCAGCCCCCCCTATAATTACACTATAAATACCCCCAGCCCCCCCTATAATTACACTATAAATACCCCCAGCCCCCCTATAATTACACTATAAATACCCCCAGCCCCCCTATAATTACACTATAAATACCCCCAGCCCCCTATAATTACACTATAAATACCCCCAGCCCCCTATAATTACACTATAAATACCCCCAGCCCTCCTATAATTACACTATAAATACCCCCAGCCCCCTATAATTACACTATAAATACCCCCAGCCCCCCTCCTATAATTACACTATAAATACCCCCAGCCCCCCTCCTATAATTACACTATAAATACCCCCAGCACCCCTATAATTACACTATAAATACCCCCAGCCCCCCCTATAATTACACTATAAATACCCCCAGCCCCCCTATAATTACACTATAAATACCCCCAGCCCCCCTATAATTACACTATAAATACCCTCAGCCCCCTATAATTACACTATAAATACCCCCAGCCCCCCTATAATTACACTATAAATACCCCCAGCCCCCCTATAATTACACTATAAATACCCCCAGCCCCCCTATAATTACACTATAAATACACCCAGCCCCCCTATAATTACACTATAAATACCCCCAGCCCCCCTATAATTACACTATAAATACCCCCAGCCCCCTATAATTACACTATAAATACCCCCAGCCCCCTATAATTACACTATAAATACCCCCAGCCCCCTATAATTACACTATAAATACCCCCACCCCCCTATAATTACACTATAAATACCCTCAGCCCCCCTATAATTACACTATAAATACCCCCAGCCCCCCTATAATTACACTATAAATACCCCCAGCCCCCTATAATTACACTATAAATACCCCCAGCCCCCCTATAATTACACTATAAATACCCCCAGCCCCCTATAATTACACTATAAATACCCCCAGCCCCCCTATAATTACACTATAAATACCCACAGCCCCCCTATAATTACACTATAAATACACCCAGCCCCCCTATAATTACACTATAAATACCCCCACCCCCCTATAATTACACTATAAATACCCCCAGCCCCCTATAATTACACTATAAATACCCCCAGCCCCCCTATAATTACACTATAAATACCCCCAGCCCCCCTATAATTACACTATAAATACCCCCACCCCCCTATAATTACACTATAAATACCCCCAGCCCCCCTATAATTACACTATAAATACCCCCAGCCCCCCTATAATTACACTATAAATACCCCCAGCCCCCCTATAATTACACTATAAATACCCCCAGCCCCCTATAATTTCACTATAAATACCCCCAGCCCCCCTATAATTACACTATAAATACCCCCAGCCCCCCTATAATTACACTATAAATACCCCCACCCCCCTATAATTACACTATAAATACCCCCAGCCCCCCTATAATTACACTATAAATACCCCCAGCCCCCTATAATTACACTATAAATACCCCCAGCCCCCCTATAATTACACTATAAATACCCCCAGCCCCCTATAATTACACTATAAATACCCCCAGCCCCCCTATAATTACACTATAAATACCCCCAGCCCCCCTATAATTACACTATAAATACACCCAGCCCCCCTATAATTACACTATAAATACCCCAGCCCCCTATAATTACACTATAAATACCCCCAGCCCCCCCTATAATTACACTATAAATACCCCTAGCCCTCCCTATAATTACACTATAAATACCCCCACCCCCCTATAATTACACTATAAATACCCCCAGCCCCCTATAATTACACTATAAATACCCCCAGCCCCCCTATAATTACACTATAAATACCCCCAGCCCCCCTATAATTACACTATAAATACCCCCAGCCCCCCTATAATTACACTATAAATACCCCCAGCCCCCCTATAATTACACTATAAATACCCCCAGCCCCCCTATAATTACACTATAAATACCCCCAGCCCCCCTATAATTACACTATAAATACCCCCAGCCCCCCTATAATTACACTATAAATACCCCCAGCCCCCCTATAATTACACTATAAATACCCCCACCCCCCTATAATTACACTATAAATACCCCCACCCCCCTATAATTACACTATAAATACCCCCAGTCCCCCTATAATTACACTATAAATACCCCCAGCCCCCCTATAATTACACTATAAATACCCCCAGCCCCCCTATAATTACACTATAAATACCCCCAGCCCCCTATAATTACACTATAAATACCCCCAGCCCCCCTATAATTACACTATAAATACCCCCACCCCCCTATAATTACACTATAAATACCCCCAGCCCCCTATAATTACACTATAAATACCCCAGTCCCCCTATAATTACACTATAAATACCCCCAGCACCCCTATAATTACACTATAAATACCCCCACCCCCCTATAATTACACTATAAATACCCCCAGCCCCCTATAATTACACTATAAATACCCCCACCCCCCTATAATTACACTATAAATACCCCCAGCCCCCTATAATTACACTATAAATACCCCCAGCCCCCTATAATTACACTATAAATACCCCCACCCCCCTATAATTACACTATAAATACCTCCAGCCCCCCTATAATTACACTATAAATACCCCCAGTCCCCCCCTATAATTACACTATAAATACCCCCAGTCCCCCCCTATAATTACACTATAAATACCCCCAGTCCCCCCCTATAATTACACTATAAATACACCCAGCCCCCCTATAATTACACTATAAATACCCCCACCCCCCTATAATTACACTATAAATACCCCCAGCCCCCTATAATTACACTATAAATACCTCCAGCCCCCCTATAATTACACTATAAATACCCCCAGCCCCCCTATAATTACACTATAAATACCCCCAGTCCCCCCCTATAATTACACTATAAATACCCCCAGTCCCCCCCTATAATTACACTATAAATACCCCCAGTCCCCCCCTATAATTACACTATAAATACCCCCAGCCCCCTATAATTACACTATAAATACCCCCAGCCCCCCCCTATAATTACACTATAAATACCCCCAGTCCCCCCCTATAATTACACTATAAATACCCCCAGCCCCCCTATAATTACACTATAAATACCCCCAGCCCCCTATAATTACACTATAAATACCCCCAGCCCCCCTATAATTACACTATAAATACCCCCAGCCCCCTATAATTACACTATAAATACCCCCAGCCCCCTATAATTACACTATAAATACCCCCAGCCCCCTATAATTACACTATAAATACCCCCAGTCCCCTATAATTACACTATAAATACCCCCAGCCCCCTATAATTACACTATAAATACCCCCAGCCCCCCTATAATTACACTATAAATACCCCCAGCCCCCTATAATTACACTATAAATACCCCCAGCCCCCCTATAATTACACTATAAATACCCCCAGCCCCCTATAATTACACTATAAATACCCCCAGCCCCCCTATAATTACACTATAAATACCCCCAGCCCCCTATAATTACACTATAAATACCCCCAGCCCCCTATAATTACACTATAAATACCCCCAGCCCCCCTATAATTACACTATAAATACCCCCAGCCCCCTATAATTACACTATAAATACCCCCAGCCCCCCTATAATTACACTATAAATACCCCCAGCCCCCTATAATTACACTATAAATACCCCCAGCCCCCCTATAATTACACTATAAATACCCCCAGCCCCCTATAATTACACTATAAATACCCCCAGCCCCCTATAATTACACTATAAATACCCCCAGCCCCCTATAATTACACTATAAATACCCCCAGCCCCCCTATAATTACACTATAAATACCCCCAGCCCCCTATAATTACACTATAAATACCCCCAGCCCCCCTATAATTACACTATAAATACCCCCAGCCCCCTATAATTACACTATAAATACCCCCAGCCCCCTATAATTACACTATAAATACCCCCAGCCCCCCTATAATTACACTATAAATACCCCCAGCCCCCTATAATTACACTATAAATACCCCCAGCCCCCTATAATTACACTATAAATACCCCCAGCCCCCTATAATTACACTATAAATACCCCCAGCCCCCTATAATTACACTATAAATACCCCCAGCCCCCTATAATTACACTATAAATACCCCCAGCCCCCCCCCCCCCCCCCCCCCCCCCCCCGCAGGGTGTTTCCCCTTTAAGGCTCTGGGTTGGGGGCGGGGCGGGTGATGACGCGCTGGTTGCTATAGAAACAAGACGGCTTCACCGGGAAAGAACTGATCATCGGTATCTGCTGTCCGTGTCCGGCCCCGGGGGGCCTGAGTTACCCGGACTGGGGGTGTTAGGGGGTCAGTTACCCGGACTGGGGGTGTTAGGGGGTCAGTTACCCGGACTGGGGGCGTTAGGGGGTTAGTTACCCGGACTGGGGGCGTTAGGGGGTCAGTTACCCGGACTGGGGGCGTTAGGGGGTTAGTTACCCGGACTGGGGGTGTTAGGGGGTCAGTTACCCGGACTGGGGGCGTTAGGGGGTCAGTTACCCGGACTGGGGGTGTTAGGGGGTCAGTTACCCGGACTGGGGGCGTTAGGGGGTTAGTTACCCGGACTGGGGGCGTTAGGGGGTCAGTTACCCGGACTGGGGGCGTTAGGGGGTTAGTTACCCGGACTGGGGGCGTTAGGGGGTTAGTTACCCGGACTGGGGGCGTTAGGGGGTCAGTTACCCGGACTGGGGGCGTTAGGGGGTTAGTTACCCGGACTGGGGGCGTTAGGGGGTCAGTTACCCGGACTGGGGGCGTTAGGGGGTTAGTTACCCGGACTGGGGGTGTTAGGGGGTCAGTTACCCGGACTGGGGGCGTTAGGGGGTTAGTTACCCGGACTGGGGGTGTTAGGGGGTTAGTTACCCGGACTGGGGGTGTTAGGGGGTCAGTTACCCGGACTGGGGGCGTTAGGGGGTTAGTTACCCGGACTGGGGGTGTTAGGGGGTCAGTTACCCGGACTGGGGGCGTTAGGGGGTCAGTTACCCGGACTGAGGGTATTAGGGGTTTTATTTGGATGCATTTGATTTTAATGACCTAGATTGGGGGCTTTAGGGGTTAATTACTTAGATTTACCTAGATTGGGGGACTTGCAAACTAGTGACAGGATAGTGGGGTAATGGGTATCCGGGAGGCATGGGAGACCTAGATATTTGTATCCTGATTTGGGGCAGTTGCTATCTAATTACATAAATTGGGGCATGTAATTACCCCAGATTAAACGCTAATAACTGGACCTAATGACATAAACTGGATTATATCAAAATCTATATACCCAGTAATATTCCGAGCTCATTGTATTCTAGCTGTCCCATTCTAATCTCCTAGTTTGTTATAATCGGTGTCAGGTACTTGTCAGATATCACATTGTGCGATGCAGAATATGTTGGCGCCATATAAATGTTAATAATAATAATAATGGATTAATCAGTGTAATTAGAGTTTGGTCGGGGTATTACTGGCATGCAGCAGAGTTAGGGCACTAAATGCCCCATGATGGGGTTTGCCAAATTCAGTACTTTCTATTAGACTATCCTTTTCACCCCATGTAGGGGCACCATGCTGCCGGGATCCATTCACATGTCAGGAGAGGCCCTCTCTGGGGCAGAGGTGAAAGGGGTATGTGAGGGATTGGTGGGGGGCACAGTGCGGCTTCTCTCATTGCGTGGATGCCACCTCTCAGACAGGGATTTTGCCCGCCTCTGCCAGGGGGTATCACAATCATCCTCACTGGTCCAGCTCAACCTGAACCTAGGCATTGTGTCTAGTGGTGCCCGTGTCCAGCAGTTGGCACAAGGTCTGCATGCCAACCGTTCTCTGCAGTCACTATTGTGAGTATACATGGGGTGAGCTATGGGGGGGTTACCTAGGGGAACAGGCGTACTAAGGCAGAGAGAGCGATGGATAGAGAGACAGACAGAGAGCGAGTGATATATACTACATGATAGGTGGATGGATGGATGGATAGATAGACAGAGAGCGCAGCTGTATTATGTAATCAAGGTGTATTGAGGGCATAAATATATTGGGGTGCAGATTTACTGAGAAGTTATGCACTTGTATTAGTGGGCCTCCTTCCCGATTCCCCCCTCCCCATGTGTCCTTCTCCTGCCCATCTTCCCTCTCCTCCCAATTCCCCCCTTCCCACTGTCCTTCTCCTGCCTATATCCCTCTCCTCCCCATTTCCCACCTACCTATCTCCCTCTCCTCCCGATTCCCAACTCTCCATCTGTCCTCCTTCTGCCTTTCTTGCCCCTCCTTCCGTTTCCCTCCTCCAATGCTGTCCTTCTTCTGCTTATCTCCTCTCTCCTCCTTTCCCACCTTCCTATCTGCTCTATCCAGGGCCGGACTGACTCACCGGGATACCGGGAAATTTCCCGGTGAGCCGGCATACTAGCGGTCGCCTAGAATGCACTGGCCCGTGGGCCACACGGTGCAATTACAGGATGACAGTCAGGAGGGGATCCGCTTCCCCCTTGCTGGTCACAGAATGTAGCGTGCCTGAGCTTGGGCGGAAAACTAATGGGACACAGGGAGAGCTGTGCGGGGGAACTAATGGGACACAGGGAGAGCTGTGCGGGGGAACTAATGGGACACAGGGAGAGCTGTGCGGGGGAACTAATGGGGCACAGGGAGAGCTGTGGGGGGGAACTAATGGGGCACAGGGAGAGCTGTGGGGGGGAACTAATGGGACACAGGGAGAGCTGTGCGGGGGAACTAATGGGACACAGGGAGAGCTGTGGGGGGGAACTAATGGGGCACAGGGAGAGCTGTGCGGGGGAACTAATGGGACACAGGGAGAGCTGTGCGGGGGAACTAATGGGACACAGGGAGAGCTGTGGGGGGGAACTAATGGGACACAGGGAGAGCTGTGGGGGGGAACTAATGGGGCACAGGGAGAGCTGTGGGGGGGAACTAATGGGACACAGGGAGAGCTGTGGGGGGGAACTAATGGGGCACAGGGAGAGCTGTGGGGGGGAACTAATGGGGCACAGGGAGAGCTGTGCGGGGGAACTAATGGGACACAGGGAGAGCTGTGCGGGGGAACTAATGGGACACAGGGAGAGCTGTGCGGGGGAACTAATGGGACACAGGGAGAGCTGTGGGGGGGAACTAATGGGACACAGGGAGAGCTGTGCGGGGGAACTAATGGGACACAGGGAGAGCTGTGCGGGGGAACTAATGGGACACAGGGAGAGCTGTGGGGGGAACTAATGGGACACAGGGAGAGCTGTGCGGGGGAACTAATGGGACACAGGGAGAGCTGTGCGGGGGAACTAATGGGACACAGGGAGAGCTGTGGGGGGGAACTAATGGGACACAGGGAGAGCTGTGCGGGGGGAACTAATGGGACACAGGGAGAGGTGGGGGGAACTAATGGGACACAGGGAGGGGAATAAGGTTTAGGTTTATGTGGGCCGCAAAAACAAAACACCTTAAATGTTCATAGAAACGTAGGTTTATTTTAAAAAGTACAGTATAAAAAAAAAACAGCATCCCCCTCTACTAAATCCCAGTCCCCCCACTCTACTAAACCACAGCACCCCCCTCTACCACCCTGTGCCAAATCTGATCGTCCCGCTGACACACTGACAGACACATTTTCACAGACAGACACACACATACTTACTGACAGACCTACACACACACACACACACTGACAGACACATACATACTTTACTTTATTGCTCCCTACCTTTTGGAGCTCCCTGGGGTCCTTCCTGCTCCTCACTGCTCCCTCGCACGGTTTAGTGATGCCGGGTGACGGAATATGACGTCATATTCTGGAGCCCGGCTTCACTACAGATGGCGCGCGCGAGGGAGCAGGAACACTGAGCTCCCTCGCTGGCCCTCCTCACCAGCCGGGTAAATTTTAGCAGAGTAGGCACCTGCAGTGTGGGGAAAGCAGGTGCCTACTCTGCTATAACACCAAGCATGCGGCCCGCGAGTTTGACATGCTTGCTATAGGCTGAGCACTGTAAATGCTGTGTCTACATTGCTGCCTAGGCACATCTCTAGTGACAGTCACTCAGACGGCCACTAGAGCTGCTTCCTAGTCCAGTGCTGCACACTCTGCATGGAGGCGCTGATCGCTCCCCATAGTATGTGGAGATGCCGATTGGTGCGGTGAAGCGCAGCGTTTTCCCCCACAGGCGCAATAGCCCCCCAATGCTTTCCTATGGGAATTGAATTGGCGTTGACTGAGATCATCCAGTTATCAGCCAACGTGAAGAGCTCACTCTTATTACTTAAAAAAACCAAAACAAGATTCTGTCATTTTCTTACTGCTGTGCCATAACATTCACAATCTCAGTCCAAATGACCGAACGTCTTAATATATCAAGAAAATGGACGAAACATCGATTATATGCAAATGCAGGTCTGCTTACAACCAATCCGCTCTTCTGTTTATTTTGAAGCCCTATAAGTGCTTTCTTTCACGTTTGAGTGATAATTTTCAGTTTTAAGTTTTTTTTCCCCGCTTCTATATCTGCTTTTCATTCCCAGTCTGGCCCTATCCTCCCGATTTCTCCTCCCCACCTGTCCTTCTCCTGCCTATCTCCCCCCTCTCCTCCCAATCCCCCCTCTCCTGCCTATCTCTCCCCTCTCCTCCCGATTCCCCCCCTCTCCTGCCTATCTCTCCCCTCTCCTCCCGATTCCCCCCCTCTCCTGCCTATCTCTCCCCTCTCCTCCCGATTCCCCCCCTCTCCTGCCTATCTCTCCCCTCTCCTCCCGATTCCCCCCCTCTCCTCCCGATTCCCCCCTCTCCTCCCGATTCCCCCCCTCTCCTCCCGATTCCCCCCCCTCTCCTGCCTATCTCCCCCCTCTCCTCCCAATCCCCCCTCTCCTGCCTATCTCTCCCCTCTCCTCCCGATTCCCCCCTCTCCTCCCGATTCCCCCCCTCTCCTGCCTATCTCTCCCCTCTCCTCCCGATTCCCCCCCTCTCCTGCCTATCTCTCCCCTCTCCTCCCGATTCCCCCCCTCTCCTGCCTATCTCTCCCCTCTCCTCCCGATTCCCCCCCCTCTCCTGCCTATCTCTCCCCTCTCCTCCCGATTCCCCCCCTCTCCTGCCTATCTCTCCCCTCTCCTCCCGATTCCCCCCCCTCTCCTGCCTATCTCTCCCCTCTCCTCCCGATTCCCCCCCCTCTCCTGCCTATCTCTCCCCTCTCCTCCCGATTCCCCCCCTCTCCTGCCTATCTCTCCCCTCTCCTCCCGATTCCCCCCCCTCTCCTGCCTATCTCTCCCCTCTCCTCCCGATTCCCCCCCTCTCCTGCCTATCTCTCCCCCTCTCCTCCCGATTCCCCCCCTCTCCTGCCTATCTCTCCCCCTCTCCTCCCGATTCCCCCCCTCTCCTGCCTATCTCTCCCCCTCTCCTCCCGATTCCCCCCCTCTCCTGCCTATCTCTCCCCCTCTCCTCCCGATTCCCCCCCTCTCCTGCCTATCTCTCCCCCTCTCCTCCCGATTCCCCCCTCTCCTGCCTATCTCTCCCCTCTCCTCCCGATTCCCCCCCACCTCTCCTGCCTATCTCTCCCCTCTCCTCCCGATTCCCCCCCCTCTCCTGCCTATCTCTCCCCTCTCCTCCCGATTCCCCCCCCTCTCCTGCCTATCTCTCCCCTCTCCTCCCGATTCCCCCCCCTCTCCTGCCTATCTCTCCCCTCTCCTCCCGATTCCCCCCCCCTCTCCTGCCTATCTCTCCCCTCTCCTCCCGATTCCCCCCCCCTCTCCTGCCTATCTCTCCCCTCTCCTCCCGATTCCCCCCCCCTCTCCTGCCTATCTCTCCCCTCTCCTCCCGATTCCCCCCCCTCTCCTGCCTATCTCTCCCCTCTCCTCCCGATTCCCCCCCCTCTCCTGCCTATCTCTCCCCTCTCCTCCCGATTCCCCCCCCTCTCCTGCCTATCTCTCCCCTCTTCTTCTGATTTCCCCCCTCCTCCCCACTTGTCCTTCTCCTGCATGTTTAGCCACACCTATTTTCTCGGTTCCTGTATTTCTCCTGCATACCCGCCCCTCATCCTGTCTCCCCCAATACTTATCTGTCATTCTCCCTTGCTCTTTCAGCCTCCATGGCAACCCACTGACAGACACTGGGTTGGCCCTCCTTAACCCTGCTTTGGCGGTACACCCATCCCTGGTATCCTTGGATCTTGGTGACTGCATGCTCGGGGATGAGGGGATCAGTCTCATCTGTGGCCTCCTTCCACCTGATGGAGCAAAACCCGGTGAGTGGGGTTCAGCATACACAATTATCTATTTTCTGTCCATGTATCTTACAGTCCAAAATTTGTCTGGCTGTGTGAGTAGGCATATCTTAATAAACTTATTATATTTCCATGCTTAAAGGAACACTATTGGGTTAGGAATGCAAACACGTATTCCTGACCCTATAGTGTTAACACCACCATCTAGACCCGCCGGGTTCCTCTTGCCTCCCTAAATATATTAAAATCTTACTTGTATTTAAGTCTGCAGCGGCTGCCTCTGCCTGTGACCTGCCTGTGTGCCTGACATCATCCAAAGATTGGCTAAGATTGTCAAGGAGGCAGATCAGGGGCAGAGCCAGCACAAGTCATACACAGCCCTGGCCAATCAGCATCTCCTCAGAGATTAATTGAATCAATGAATCTCTATGAGGAAAGTTCAGTGTCTGCATGCAGAGGGAGGAGACACTGAATGTTTGGATGCATTTTAGGCAGCCATGACCCAGGAAGGATCTCTAGCAGCCATCTGAGGAGTGGCCAGTGACGTTATCACTAGGCTGTAATGTAAACACTGCATTTTCTCTGAAAAGACAGTGTTTACAGCAAAAAGCCTGAAGGGAATGATTCTACTCACCAGAACAAATCCAATAAGCTGTAGTTGTTCTGGTGACTTTAGTGTCCCTTTAAGTTAAGTTTTCTTTCTAAGAGCTTTATAAAGATCTGCATCAGAGTTACAGAGATCTGCTTCAAAGTGTTCAAATCATTTTCCTCCAAGACTGACTGCAAATCCTGCTTAAGTTAAAGGGACACTCCAGGCACTCAGACCACGTCTGCTCATTGGAGTGTTCTGGGTGCCAACTCCCACTGCTCCTAACCCTGCAAGTGTAATTGTTGCAGTTTTCATGAACTGCAATATTTAATTAACAGAGTTAAATCCTCCTCTAGTGGCTGTCTACTAGACCGCCACTAGAGGGCACTTCAGTGTTCATAGAAAACGAAAAGTGCGTTCTAACTATGCTGGACGTCCTCACACTAAATCCCCATAGGAAAGCATTATTCAATGCTTTCCTATGGGAGGTCTAATGCACGTGCACAGCTGACGTCGGCAGGAGAGGAGCGTGGGCGGACCTTGACCCAGCGCCGAGGGACATCGTCGCTGGATAAAGGTAAGTCACTGGAGGGGTTTTAACCCCTTCAGCAACTTGGGATGGGAGGTGGGAGGGAGAGGGGACCTGCAGTGACAGGAAAACGGATTGTTTTCCTCGCACTGGAGAGTCCCTTTAAGTTCTTTCTAAGAGATTTATAAAAAAAAAAATCAGCATCCTTTACATGCAGACGGCAAGATCTGTATTTTTCCAAGTGTTTTTTTTTTTTTTTTTTTACCAATAAACAACCATGAATTTGGAAAGCTGGTTAAAGCGGGGAACTCTTCAGAAAAAAATGACTTCTTCTACCTGTTCGGCACTTACAGAAACTGAGAAAGAAGATACAACTAAAAACATGCCCGAAATAGTTGTACCTACTGCTACTCAAATAGCAGAGACAGGTGACAAGTCAAAGCACACAATGCCAGCCAATCTTCTCAAACAAAGAAGAGAAATATGATGATGGCGACTTGTCATTTGGATTCACAATACGTACTTTGCAATAAAATATTGCCAAACAGTTCATTAGCACCTGCTAAATGATGTCGTCATTTTGAGCAGAACCGCGCAGAGTACAAAGATAAAGACACTGACTTTTTAAAGCGAAAGCTAAAGGAGTATCAGAAGAGGAAACCATTTAGGAGCAAAACAAATTCAACATGCTAATGAAAAAGCCACCGAGGCTTCTTACAGAGCGAGTTACCGCATAGCAGGAGAAGCCCTAATAAAACCATGTGCAAAGAAATCGTGTCATGGATTTTAAGAGAAGTTGTGTAAAACAAAAAATCGAAGCTGTGCCACTTTCTAACAACACAGTTTTGCACCGAATTCATGATCTTGCTGATGACTTCCATACTGAACTAATTTCTCAACTGCATCGGAGTGTGTTTGTGTAGTAGATGTAGTGTGTGTATGTGTAGTGTGTATATAATGAATGCAGAGTGTGTGTTTGTGTAGTGTGTGTATATAATGAATGCAGAGTGTGTTTGTGTAGTATGTGTGTGTATATAATGAATGCAGAGTGTGTGTTTGTGTAGTGAGTGTGTATATAATGAATGCAGAGTGTGTGTTTGTGTAGTGAGTGTGTATATAATGAATGCAGAGTGTGTGTTTGTGTAGTGTGTGTATATAATGAATGCAGAGTGTGTGTTTGTGTAGTGAGTGTGTATATAATGAATGCAGAGTGTGTGTGTAGTATGTGTGTGTATATAATGAATGCAGAGTGTGTTTGTGTAGTGTGTGTATATAATGAATGCAGAGTGTGTTTGTGTAGTGTGTGTATATAATGAATGCAGATTGTGTTTGTGTAGTGTGTGTATATAATGAATGCAGAGTGTGTTTGTGTAGTGTGTGTGTGTATATAATGAATGCAGATTGTGTTTGTGTAGTGTGTGTATAATGAATAAAAATTGGGCATGTTTCTGTGTCTGTTTCACGGGAGCTCACATTTTTATTACAAATCTGACACTCTCTTCCCCTTCAGTTCTGTCTCTGCTGTCTCTGCTACTGCCTGGTTGCTTTTTGTTACAAGGCGGACTGTTTCTCTCTCTTCGCTCTTGTTTCAGAGCGGTTACTCTCACTACATGGCTGGCGGCTTTGCCCTCTCATTTCAGGGCTGTCTTTCTTGTAACATTGTGGTTTCTCCTGTGGCTGTCTCAATCTCTGTCTTTGTATTGCTGTCACATTAATGACTCAACTGACTGTCTCTCATAGAAAAGCTGTCTGTATTGTTGCAGGGTTGTCTCTCTCATTGCAGGACTGACTCTCTCTCTCTCTCTCTCATCGCAGGGCTGCGGGAGCTTACTCTTTCGGCTAACCCATCTGTCACTTGCTCTGGGTGGGCTCGCTTGGCTATTGCAGTTGCTCACAGCTCCCAAATTCGAACCCTGAACCTGGACTATAACCCGCTTGGTGAGTTAAAACTAGAGATGTCATCTGTGTGGGGATTATTAAACTGCAATGAAAAGGAATCGAAGAGAAAAAAAGAAAAGATGGGGGTGGGGAGAGGTGGAGAAGTTGGTACTGGTGAGGATACAGTAAAAAAAGCTATAACGGTACAAAGTGGCCACTCAGCACTTCAACAATACAAATCAAAAAGAATGGCTAAAAATGAAGAAAATGACCACAAATGAATCTTAATGGGATACAGCAGCAGGGAATACCCAGTCATGGATGGCGTGCGTTCGAGCAGCGTGTCATGATGTGTTCCAGCCATTCACCTATTGTGTTTCGTACTTCATAAAAGGGAGAGATGCCGTATTTGGTCCAGGGAATCCATCATTCACAGGTTCGATTCACTGGGTATTAGTGAAAGGACCTGCTTGTTCGTAGTCTTCAAAGATAGCAGCTTAAGGAGTTTTATCTCCTGATATCCCTGTTCTTGTAAGTGCAATAAAGTATCTATTTTTATAGAAATCTCTATGTTCTGCTCCCTTTCAGATCTGATACTGGGACATTCCCCGCTACAGTATCCAATTGGGATTCATTTATTATTTTAGCTCTCTTTTTTAACTATTATATGTGTTTGCTCTTAGCTATTATTTTTAATCTGTGTGTGGATAATGAACTTCTGCGTAAGTGGGTGCTGTGTCATTGCTGGGAATCACATTGCCTCCATGCTACGTGTGCGTGTCTCTGGGTGCTGTCATTGCCTCTATGCTACGTGTGTGTGTCTCTGGGTGCTGTGTCATTGCCTCCATTCTCCCTGTGTGTGTCTCTGGGTGCTGTGTCATTGCTGGGAATCACATTGCCTCCATACTACGTGTGTGTGTCTCTGGATGTTGTGTTGTTGCAGGGGATCTCCATGTTAGCTGTGTGTCTGGGTTCTGTGCTATCATTTTGCATCTATGATATCTGTATTTGTCACTGGACGCTGTGTCATTGCAGGGGATCACATTGCCTCTATGCTAGCTGTGTGTGTTGCATCCAGCCGGACTCTGGAGGTTCTTGATCTAGAAGGGACGGGTCTCACCAACCAGTCAGCTCAGGTATGTCTCAGCTATGTAGTTAATTAAAGAGAGAGGTTGTAAAAGATATGAAAATAATCATTGCTTCCCTTCCCTTCATTTTTCCACAGATCCTGCTAGACATGGTGCAGAATTATCCTACTCCTCTAAAAACCATCATCCTTTCAGAGAACAACATCAGCGTGGACCTGCAGCAGAAAATAGCTGACCTTTTGTCTGAAGGGGAAGAGGAGGATGAGGGTGAAGGCCAGGAAATGGATCGACCTGTAAGAGAGAAAGCAACCAAACCAGGTGCAAGAAACAGGACATGGCATGGTGGGAGGCATGAGCAACCAAACCAGGTGCAAGAAACAGGACATGGCATGGTGGGAGGCATGGGCAACCAAACCAGGTGCAAGAAACAGGACATGGCATGGTGGGAGGCATGGGCAACCAAACCAGGGGCAAGAAACAGGACATGGCATGGTGGGAGGCATGGGCAACCAAACCAGGTGCAAGAAACAGGACATGGCATGGTGGGAGGCATGGGCAACCAAACCAGGGGCAAGAAACAGGACATGGCATGGTGGGAGGCATGGGCAACCAAACCAGGTGCAAGAAACAGGACATGGCATGGTGGGAGGCATGAGCAACCAAACCAGGTGCAAGAAACAGGACATGGCATGGTGGGAGGCATGGGCAACCAAACCAGGTGCAAGAAACAGGACATGGCATGGTGGGAGGCATGAGCAACCAAACCAGGTGCAAGAAACAGGACATGGCATGGTGGGAGGCATGGGCAACCAAACCAGGTGCAAGAAACAGGACATGGCATGGTGGGAGGCATGGGCAACCAAACCAGGGGCAAGAAACAGGACATGGCATGGTGGGAGGCATGGGCAACCAAACCAGGTGCAAGAAACAGGACATGGCATGGTGGGAGGCATGAGCAACCAAACCAGGTGCAAGAAACAGGACATGGCATGGTGGGAGGCATGGGCAACCAAACCAGGTGCAAGAAACAGGACATGGCATGGTGGGAGGCATGGGCAACCAAACCAGGTGCAAGAAACAGGACATGGCATGGTGGGAGGCATGAGCAACCAAACCAGGTGCAAGAAACAGGACATGGCATGGTGGGAGGCATGGGCAACCAAACCAGGTGCAAGAAACAGGACATGGCATGGTGGGAGGCATGGGCAACCAAACCAGGTGCAAGAAACAGGACATGGCATGGTGGGAGGCATGGGCAACCAAACCAGGTGCAAGAAACAGGACATGGCATGGTGGGAGGCATGGGCAACCAAACCAGGTGCAAGAAACAGGACATGGCATGGTGGGAGGCATGGGCAACCAAACCAGGGGCAAGAAACAGGACATGGCATGGTGGGAGGCATGGGGTAGAATGAAAATGATCTATTACAAAGAAAGCCCACAGTTTAAGGGTATGAAGATTAACGAGCACTACAAGGAAGATAATGAGGGTATTGTTAGGACAAAGAGCATGTGATACGTACAAGTTCTGAAGGATGTAGATAATGTAAATTGTGATCTTTTAGTAGGGTGTAGTGTGTTAGATGTGCACATTGAGGAGGAGGTGGACTGTGTTAGGTGTGCACATTGAGGAGGAGGTGGACTGTGTTAGGTGTGCACATTGAGGAGGAGTTGGACTGTGTGGGGTGTGCACATTGAGTAGGAGTTGGACTGTGTGAGGTGTGCACATTGAGGAGGAGGAGGACTGTGTGAGGTGTGCACATTGAGGAGGAGGAGGACTGTGTGAGGTGTGCACATTGAGGAGGAGGAGGACTGTGTGAGGTGTGCACATTGAGGAGGAGGAGGACTGTGTGAGGTGTGCACATTGAGGAGGAATAGGACTGTGTGAGGTGTGCACATTGTGGAGGAATAGGACTGTGTGAGGTGTGCACATTGGGGAGGAGGTGGACTGTGTGAGGTGTGCACATTGAGGAGGAGGACTGTGTGAGGTGTGCTCATTGAGGAGGAGGAGGACTGTGTGAGGTGTGCACATTGAGGAGGAGTTGGACTGTGTGAGGTGTGCACATTGAGGAGGAGTTGGACTGTGTGAGGTGTGCACATTGAGGAGGAGGTGGACTGTGTGAGATGTGCACATTGAGGAGGACTGTGTGAGGTGTGCACATTGAGGAGGAGGAGGACTGTGTGAGGTGTGCACATTGAGGAGGACTGTGTGAGGTGTGCACATTGAGGAGGAGTTGGACTGTGTGAGGTGTGCAAATTGAGGAGGAGGTGGACTGTGTGAGATGTGCACATTGAGGAGGAGGAGGACTGTGTGAGGTGTGCACATTGAGGAGGAGGAGGACTGTGTGAGGTGTGCACATTGAGGAGGACTGTGTGAGGTGTGCACAGTGAGGAGGAGGAGGACTGTGTGAGGTGTGCACATTGAGGAGGAGGAGGACTGTGTGAGGTGTGCACATTGAGGAGGAGGTGGACTGTGTGAGATGTGCACATTGAGGAGGAGGAGGACTGTGTGAGGTGTGCACATTGAGGAGGAGGAGGACTGTGTGAGGTGTGCACATTGAGGAGGACTGTGTGAGGTGTGCACAGTGAGGAGGAGGAGGACTGTGTGAGGTGTGCACATTGAGGAGGAGGAGGACTGTGTGAGGTGTGCACATTGAGGAGGAGGAGGACTGTGTGAGGTGTGCACATTGAGGAGGAGGTGGACTGTGTGAGATGTGCACATTGAGGAGGAGGAGGACTGTGTGAGGTGTGCACATTGAGGAGGAGGACTGTGTGAGGTGTGCACATTGAGGAGGACTGTGTGAGGTGTGCACATTGAGGAGGAGGAGGACTGTGTGAGGTGTGCACATTGAGGAGGAGGTGGACTGTGTGAGATGTGCACATTGAGGAGGAGGAGGACTGTGTGAGGTGTGCACATTGAGGAGGAGGACTGTGTGAGGTGTGCACATTGAGGAGGACTGTGTGAGGTGTGCACATTGAGGAGGAGGAGGACTGTGTGAGGTGTGCACATTGAGGAGGAGGTGGACTGTGTGAGATGTGCACATTGAGGAGGAGGAGGACTGTGTGAGGTGTGCACATTGAGGAGGAGGACTGTGTGAGGTGTGCACATTGAGGAGGACTGTGTGAGGTGTGCACATTGAGGAGGAGTTGGACTGTGTGAGGTGTGCACATTGAGGAGGAGTTGGACTGTGTGAGGTGTGCACATTGAGGAGGAGGAGGACTGTGTGAGATGTGCACATTGAGGAGGAGTTGGACTGTGTGAGGTGTGCACATTGAGGAGGAGTTGGACTGTGTGAGGTGTGCACATTGAGGAGGAGGAGGACTGTGTGAGATGTGCACATTGAGGAGGAGTTGGACTGTGTGAGGTGTGCACATTGAGGAGGAGTTGGACTGTGTGAGGTGTGCACATTGAGGAGGAGGAGGACTGTGTGAGATGTGCACATTGAGGAGGAGTTGGACTGTGTGAGGTGTGCACATTGAGGAGGAGTTGGACTGTGTGAGGTGTGCACATTGAGGAGGAGGAGGACTGTGTGAGGTGTGCACATTGAGGAGGAGGAGGACTGTGTGAGGTGTGCACATTGAGGAGGAGGTGGACTGTGTGAGATGTGCACATTGAGGAGGAGGAGGACTGTGTGAGGTGTGCACATTGAGGAGGACTGTGTGAGGTGTGCACATTGAGGAGGAGGAGGACTGTGTGAGGTGTGCACATTGAGGAGGAGGTGGACTGTGTGAGATGTGCACATTGAGGAGGAGGAGGACTGTGTGAGGTGTGCACATTGAGGAGGAGGTGGACTGTGTGAGATGTGCACATTGAGGAGGAGGAGGACTGTGTGAGGTGTGCACATTGAGGAGGACTGTGTGAGGTGTGCACATTGAGGAGGAGGTGGACTGTGTGAGATGTGCACATTGAGGAGGAGGAGGACTGTGTGAGGTGTGCACATTGAGGAGGAGGACTGTGTGAGGTGTGCACATTGAGGAGGACTGTGTGAGGTGTGCACATTGAGGAGGAGGAGGACTGTGTGAGGTGTGCACATTGAGGAGGAGGTGGACTGTGTGAGATGTGCACATTGAGGAGGAGGAGGACTGTGTGAGGTGTGCACATTGAGGAGGAGGACTGTGTGAGGTGTGCACATTGAGGAGGAGTTGGACTGTGTGAGGTGTGCACATTGAGGAGGAGTTGGACTGTGTGAGGTGTGCACATTGAGGAGGAGGAGGACTGTGTGAGATGTGCACATTGAGGAGGAGTTGGACTGTGTGAGGTGTGCACATTGAGGAGGAGTTGGACTGTGTGAGGTGTGCACATTGAGGAGGAGGAGGACTGTGTGAGATGTGCACATTGAGGAGGAGTTGGACTGTGTGAGGTGTGCACATTGAGGAGGAGTTGGACTGTGTGAGGTGTGCACATTGAGGAGGAGGAGGACTGTGTGAGGTGTGCACATTGAGGAGGAGGAGGACTGTGTGAGGTGTGCACATTGAGGAGGAGGTGGACTGTGTGAGATGTGCACATTGAGGAGGAGGAGGACTGTGTGAGGTGTGCACATTGAGGAGGACTGTGTGAGGTGTGCACATTGAGGAGGAGGAGGACTGTGTGAGGTGTGCACATTGAGGAGGAGTTGGACTGTGTGAGGTGTGCACATTGAGGAGGAGGAGGACTGTGTGAGGTGTGCACATTGAGGAGGAGGACTGTGTGAGGTGTGCACAGTGAGGAGGAGGTGGACTGTGTGAGGTGTGCACATTGAGGAGGAGGAGGACTGTGTGAGGTGTGCACATTGAGGAGGAGGAGGACTGTGTGAGGTGTGCACAGTGAGGAGGAGGAGGACTGTGTGAGGTGTGCACAGTGAGGAGGAGGAGGACTGTGTGAGGTGTGCACATTGAGGAGGAGGAGGACTGTGTGAGATGTGCACATTGAGGAGGAGTTGGACTGTGTGAGGTGTGCACATTGAGGAGGAGTTGGACTGTGTGAGGTGTGCACATTGAGGAGGAGGAGGACTGTGTGAGATGTGCACATTGAGGAGGAGTTGGACTGTGTGAGGTGTGCACATTGAGGAGGAGTTGGACTGTGTGAGGTGTGCACATTGAGGAGGAGGAGGACTGTGTGAGGTGTGCACATTGAGGAGGAGGTGGACTGTGTGAGATGTGCACATTGAGGAGGAGGAGGACTGTGTGAGGTGTGCACATTGAGGAGGACTGTGTGAGGTGTGCACATTGAGGAGGACTGTGTGAGGTGTGCACATTGAGGAGGAGGAGGACTGTGTGAGGTGTGCACATTGAGGAGGAGTTGGACTGTGTGAGGTGTGCACATTGAGGAGGAGGAGGACTGTGTGAGGTGTGCACATTGAGGAGGAGTTGGACTGTGTGAGGTGTGCACAGTGAGGAGGAGGAGGACTGTGTGAGGTGTGCACAGTGAGGAGGAGGAGGACTGTGTGAGGTGTGCACAGTGAGGAGGAGGAGGACTGTGTGAGGTGTGCACATTGAGGAGGAGGAGGACTGTGTGAGGTGTGCACAGTGAGGAGGAGGAGGACTGTGTGAGGTATGCACAGTGAGGAGGAGGAGGACTGTGTGAGGTGTGCACATTGAGAAGGAGGTGGACTGTGTGAGATGTGCACATTGAGGGGGAGGTGGACTGTGTGAGGTGTGCACATTGAGGAGGAGGAGGACTGTGTGAGGTGTGCACATTGAGGAGGAGTTGGACTGTGTGAGGTGTGCACATTGAGGAGGAGGAGGAGTGTGTGAGATGTGCACATTGAGGAGGAGTTGGACTGTGTGAGGTGTGCACATTGGGGAGGAGGTGGACTGTGTGAGGTGTGCACATTGAGGAGGAGGACTGTGTGAGGTGTACACATTGAGGAGGAGTTGGACTGTGTGAGGTGTGCACATTGAGGAGGAGGAGGACTGTGTGAGGTGTGCACATTGAGGAGGAGGAGGACGACTGTGTGAGGTGTGCACATTGAGGAGGAGGACTGTGTGAGGTGTGCACATTGAGGAGGAGTTGGACTGTGTGAGGTGTGCACATGGAGGAGGAGGACTGTGTGAGATGTACACATTGAGGAGGAGGAGGACTGTGTGAGGTGTGCACATTGAGGAGGAGGAGGACTGTGTGAGGTGTGCACATTGAGGAGGAGGTGGACTGTGTGAGATGTGCACATTGAGGAGGAGGAGGACTGTGTGAGGTGTGCACATTGAGGAGGACTGTGTGAGGTGTGCACATTGAGGAGGAGGAGGACTGTGTGAGGTGTGCACATTGAGGAGGAGGAGGACTGTGTGAGGTGTGCACAGTGAGGAGGAGGAGGACTGTGTGAGGTGTGCACAGTGAGGAGGAGGAGGACTGTGTGAGGTGTGCACAGTGAGGAGGAGGAGGACTGTGTGAGGTGTGCACATTGAGGAGGAGGAGGACTGTGTGAGATGTGCACATTGAGGAGGAGTTGGACTGTGTGAGGTGTGCACATTGAGGAGGAGTTGGACTGTGTGAGGTGTGCACATTGAGGAGGAGGAGGACTGTGTGAGATGTGCACATTGAGGAGGAGTTGGACTGTGTGAGGTGTGCACATTGAGGAGGAGTTGGACTGTGTGAGGTGTGCACATTGAGGAGGAGGAGGACTGTGTGAGGTGTGCACATTGAGGAGGAGGAGGACTGTGTGAGATGTGCACATTGAGGAGGAGGAGGACTGTGTGAGGTGTGCACATTGAGGAGGACTGTGTGAGGTGTGCACATTGAGGAGGAGGAGGACTGTGTGAGGTGTGCACATTGAGGAGGAGTTGGACTGTGTGAGGTGTGCACATTGAGGAGGAGGAGGACTGTGTGAGGTGTGCACATTGAGGAGGAGGAGGACTGTGTGAGGTGTGCACAGTGAGGAGGAGGTGGACTGTGTGAGGTGTGCACATTGAGGAGGAGGAGGACTGTGTGAGGTGTGCACATTGAGGAGGAGGAGGACTGTGTGAGGTGTGCACAGTGAGGAGGAGGAGGACTGTGTGAGGTGTGCACAGTGAGGAGGAGGAGGAGGACTGTGTGAGGTGTGCACAGTGAGGAGGAGGAGGACTGTGTGAGGTGTGCACATTGAGGAGGAGGAGGACTGTGTGAGGTGTGCACAGTGAGGAGGAGGAGGACTGTGTGAGGTATGCACAGTGAGGAGGAGGAGGACTGTGTGAGGTGTGCACATTGAGAAGGAGGTGGACTGTGTGAGATGTGCACATTGAGGGGGAGGTGGACTGTGTGAGGTGTGCACATTGAGGAGGAGGAGGACTGTGTGAGGTGTGCACATTGAGGAGGAGTTGGACTGTGTGAGGTGTGCACATTGAGGAGGAGGAGGAGTGTGTGAGATGTGCACATTGAGGAGGAGTTGGACTGTGTGAGGTGTGCACATTGGGGAGGAGGTGGACTGTGTGAGGTGTGCACATTGAGGAGGAGGACTGTGTGAGGTGTACACATTGAGGAGGAGTTGGACTGTGTGAGGTGTGCACATTGAGGAGGAGGAGGACTGTGTGAGGTGTGCACATTGAGGAGGAGGAGGACGACTGTGTGAGGTGTGCACATTGAGGAGGAGGACTGTGTGAGGTGTGCACATTGAGGAGGAGTTGGACTGTGTGAGGTGTGCACATGGAGGAGGAGGACTGTGTGAGATGTACACATTGAGGGGGAGTTGGACTGTGTGAGGTGTGCACATTGAGGAGGAGTTGGACTGTGTGACGTGTGCACATTGAGTAGGAGTTGGACTGTGTGAGGTGTGCACATTGAGGAGGAGGAGGAGTGTGTGAGATGTGCACATTGAGGAGGAGGAGGATTGTGTGAGGTGTGCACATTGAGGAGGAGGACTAAGTGAGGTGTGCACATTGAGGAGGAGGAGGAGGACTAAGTGAGATGGGTGGATCCAGGACAAGGTGGACTGTGTAAGATTTATGGATGTGAAATATGTAGAATCAGGAGTCGGACTTAGAGATTTAGAGATCCGGAAGAAGGTAGAGTGTGTGGATCCAGAAGGAAGTTTAGTGTGTGACATGTATGGATACTGGAGCAGGTGAAAGGTATAAGTGGGACCAATGACGAGGTGGAGTGTATGAGATATGTGGATTTAGAAGGTAGTGGAATTAGTGAGATGTGTGGATAGAGATTAAGGTGAAGTGTATGAGGTGTATCCAGGAGGAGGAAGTGTGTGTAATGTGTCGTGTTGATCAGGTGCGGTATGCGGGATAAGGTTGTAATATTGTTTATCTTTTTAAGGTCCTGCATTTCATCGGGTTCTCTTGGCCTCCAGCCTTGGTGACAGCCTGCTTGCTGAGACTGAGATGTGACATGCGTTGTAGACACTTTATACATCAGTAACTAAGCCTACTTCCCACAATGCAGCACAAAGCTGACCATAAGAAAGACAGAAGCACATGGTAAAGAAGCTGCTATGCCATGTTTTTCTGGTGGCTTGCCCTATCAGCCATTACTGATTTCTAAGTGGATACTGACATTTTCAACTATTGACCCAAAACATTCCAAAGTTTGTCACTTTTTGCACAGAGAATATATCTATTTATTGTAGCTCCCAGATCTAGGGAGAAAATACCTTTGCTCTACTAGCTGTTTGGCTGTTGTTTTGTTTTGCCGTCTGTTACCCTATCCATTGTGAGGACTTGTATTGTAGTGCCTTGCTGTGCTACACCACTCAGTGCGCTTTTGAAAACGCATGTTATTCACCACTTTTAAAACTGGGCACACGAACTGAATAAGTACAAAACTGTGAATAATAAACGAAGCACTGAACACACTGCTTGTGGCTGGCACTGACAAGGATAACCCCTTCACTACCGAGCACTTCGGCACTTTGATATAGAATGTATTTAAAGCAAGAGATCCATAACTAGTATATACAGATCACAGCAGTTGTGAATAGATTGTTTTGCAGACAAACCTAAACATGACAATTATGTAAATTTACACATTTTTTACACATATTCGTTCACCCTTTATAAAAAACAAAAATCTGTAGACAGTGTACAATGTTCTTTATTGTGCAATATTTCACACAGGGTGAAAGATGCAAGTTTTCTCACATACTGTAGATGAGACAAAACATATGAACTAATCATTGGCCAGCTTACAGGTATTTGTACAGACACTAAAGGCTTTACTAGACGTAATTATACAATTCTAAAATAAAGTTGGTTTTTTTTTTTGTTTTTTGTTTTTTTAAATTGCCCTAGCAATCTTTATCAATCTCTGGAGAGCACTAATATAATGCTGACTCTGAAATAGTAGAGCCACTCCTCCCCTCCCTGACTGTAGGAATGGTATGACCCACTGAAACTTTTTTTAGTGTTTGAAATCAGGGGGTTTGCAGATATGTTCAGCTACTCTCCAGGCTGATAATTGTTCCTAGATTATAAATCTGAGTGAGTGAACCTTTATGGACTAAATTTCATTCTGCAAAATACATGTACAATAAAAACATTTATACTCAATTTTGGTAATGAAGGGGTTCAACAGTGTAGTGTTATTATCCCGAGCAAACTTGCACTGAGCCCTAGATAGCAGATTAGAGTGTGCATTTTAAATAGAGTTTATTCACAAAACTGAATTGATGTGAACTGAAAACCAAATTGCAAAAAGGCTAAAATAAGCAAGTTGTAAGCACAAGTAGTTGAATAAAGTTGATAAAAAAAAAGTCTGTTCTCCTGTGAGTTAGTGACAGCAAATGTGATCTATGACAACACGCTGGATACAGATTGGAGTCCATGGACCTGCAGGGACAATTTGTCTTTGGATTCTCTCATTAAACTAAGAATTGTGGAGAAGGCTAATTGTAGAGTTTAAGTCAAAACATTTCTATTGTATTGCAGGCTGCAAAAAGACTCCAATACATAACATTCAGCCTTTGGTGTATTGGTATTACTGGGTGCTGTGCATCTGAAAGTAAATATCTCAAATTGGGTTTTCCATCTGTTTTCTATCTACAAAAATAAGAGGGAAAATATTTCTCATTTCCAAAATGGCAGATTCATCCTTATTACCCAACATATTAACCTTTTAATATTCAGATTTACCAAAACAGCAGTAAGCTAGTTAAAGAAAAAAACATGATAAAAAAAATCTGATAAATAAACCTTTTTAGGCAGAGAATTTCACACCTACATTTATCATGACCTCACTCCCACACTCACCTACCTCACGCTCCCACAGTTCTGCCATTTGGCCTCTGCAGTGCCCCTGCCTTGTTCCAACATTTCCTTCATGACATCTTTAGAGACCTCCTGGATCAGTATGTCATAATATATCTTGATGACATTTTGATCTTTTCTCCTGACCTACCCCTGCATCGTTACCATGTCCTGGAAGTACTGAAACACAAGTTATGTGCAAAGATAGAGAAATGTATTTTTGAAACAATTTGTGTAGAGTTCCTGGGATTCATCCTCTGGCCTGGCAAAGTTGAGATGGCCAGAACCCCAAACTAAGAAACAAGTACAACGGTTTGTGGGTTTCGCCAATTTCAACAGACGTTTCATACGTAATCTTTCTCATAGTGTACAACCGCTCACAAACCTCACCAAGAAAGACATAAAATGGCATTGGAATCACCAGACTCAAACCGCCTTTGATAAATTCCACCACTTCCCCTATACTGCGTATACCCAAACAGCATATGCCCTTATATCTCAAGGTCGGCGCTTTTGATACGATTACCGGAGCAATCCTTTCTCAAAGGGATGAAGAGACCGATACCCTGCATCCTTCCTGTTATCTTTTACTCTAAAAGGCTAACACAATGTCGGTGACAAAGAGCTACTAGCTATAAAACGAGCCCTGGAGGAATGGAGGCATCTCCTAGAGGGTACAACTCAAGCCAGTGGCTGCTCACTGTTAAAAAAAAAATGCCCACCCCTGAGCGGCGGGTGGGGGCCCTAAAGTAATATAATGGGGGGGACCTAATGTCCTCCCCCCTGGCCCCCACCCCTGAGCGGCGGGTGGGGGCCCTAAATAATAATTAAACCCCCACAGTTGACTAGGGGTCCCCAAACCCCTAGTCACCCCCCCTCCCCCCAAAAAATAACCCCTGCCTACCCCCATCACCCTAAAAATAATGAGGGGGGACCATTAACTAAGTACCTGTAAAAAAATATATATATATTTTTTGCGCCTCCCCCCCCCCCCAAAAAAAAAATAACCCTCTTCACCCATGGAGGGCACCGCGCAGACTGAGCTCTGAAGGACAGGGGAAGGCTTATAAAGCATTGCCCCGCCCTGCAATTAGGCTCAGAGCACTCTGGTGTTGGTTTAAGCCATCCAATCAGAGTGCTCTGACAGGTAAATGAAGAGACTGACAGGTAAGTCTCCTCATTTACCTGTCACAGCACTCTGATTGGTTGGTTTGAAATCCACCAATCAGAGTGCTCTGTGTCATTTTACACAGCGTAGGAAAGTTCTTTGGAATTTTCCCACGCTGTGTAATTTGACTCATAACAACACTCTGGTGGATTGAAAGTAACCAATCAGAGAGTTATGAGTGACTAGGGGTTTGGGGACCTGGGGGGGTTTAAATTATTATTTAGGGCCCAACCCACCGTTTAGGGGTGGGGGTCAGGGGCAGGACATTAGATCCCAGCCTTATTCTAATTAAGGGCCCCCACCTGCCGCTCAGTTTAAAAAGCAGTTTTTAACAGTTTTTTGCTCACTGTTTAATAGACATGCCCCTACTCGTGGTATAGTGAGTAGGGGCTACTAGCTATAAAACGAGCCGTGGAGAAATGGAGGCATCTCCTAGAGGGTACAACTCACCCTATAACAGTATATACTGACGATAAAAACCTTTTTTGTATTTTTACTTAGTACATTTGGCTGAAAGACCAATTTAGGTCTTTCAGCCTTTTAGTAGATAACTCCCTAATACCGTGGGAATTAGGGCGTTATCTACCTAGCGGCTGCAAGAGAAGTCCAGAAATGCTGAAGTTCCAAAGTCACGAATTGCCAAAGTCCCGAATTTCGGAATCTTGAACCGAACCGAAAATGTAATACTTAGGCAATACTGTGCTTCGGCACTTTGACACTTCAGCACTTTGGAAGGTCGACACTACGGAAATTCGGCAATTTCGGAACTTTGAGAAGTACCCGAATATCCCAAAACGAATTGCACATGTCTAATACGAACCGGCGGCCACCCAGGAGAAGCACGCGCCGCTTGTTCCCTTGCGGTCCCTTGTAATCACTCCTTACACCCCTACCTGGGAGCTATGAGGCTTGGCCCGTGGCTGCCCAGGAAAGCACTCTCAGGTGGATACCAGTGGAGGGATATCCACCGGAGAGAGGGACGCGTGCCAACAGGGAATCCCTGGGGCAGTAAGTCGGTCTCACGGTCACAGGGCCCCGGTGGCAGCGTGGAAGTCTGTGCCGACCAATGGGAGAAGGAGCGCCCATTCGAACTGGGTTCGCGCCATTCTCCTGGTTGGTCGGCCCGAGGGAGCGCTGCGGGTCGCTGCAAGTAGCCGGTGACCAATGGCGGCGAAACCCCTTCCTTCCCGAGCGCTGATTGGTGCGATTTGGTTCACGCCCTTTCAGTCGATTGGTTGTTGCTTGGTTTAGGCGAGAATTCGCCGGACTAAACCAAGCAACACCAAGGAAGTAATTTCAGGGATGTACAGAGCCTCGAGCCCCAGACTTTGGATGCTGATATCTCGGGCTCTGTACATCTGATCGCCCCACTTTTTGCTGGGATCCCAGATGGGACCCGTGGCTATTTAGCGATATAAGTTTCAATCCTGTAACCCCTTCCCTCCCGGGGCACTGATCCCCAAAGTTAACCCCCTGTATGGATTGTGTTTGCATGTGTGTCCATGTGTGCTAGTGGTATCACCCAGAGCGGGAGATGGTTTTCTACAACCCAGCCCCCTCCTGCCTGGGATTGTGTTGTATTGGATGGAAACCCCTTGCGGGGGTCTGTGCATAAAAAGCTGTGTGCCCCAATAAAGATTGTCAGACGTTGTACCCCTGGAACCGTGTGTCGTCCAGTTACTGGGGGGAAATGGGTCTCTTAATGCATTCATAGCGGGCGTAACCAGCCGGGCTCCATCTGTATAATCCATCTGTATAACTACTATTGCTGGTTCGTCTGTTCTATCTCCATTCGTGGAATTACCTGTCCGTATGCCCGTATTTCTTCCCAATTATCTCCAGGATAGAGAGGAGGGATTTACTTGTATAAAGGGGAGGGTTTATACCCGAGCCACTGTGATTGGCTACTGTACGATATGTGTCCCAGTCTTCCATCTGGTCCCCTAGGGGAGTGTCCACCAGGTGGGAGACCTGCATAAATACCGGGCAGGTAGCCCTCATTAAAGGAGATTTCTGTTTTACCCTCAAGATGGAGCTTGGTCTCGTGTTTGGGGGGATTGTTACTTGGAAGTAATTATTTTGCCTGTTTAGCCGTGGAAGGAGTTCGGCTGATTCTTTGTTCGTGGATTTACCGCATTCTCTTGCACTCCATTCGGGAGTTTGGCGGTCTACTGCAATAGAGCCTGTGTCTCTGAAAGGGGGAAGATCAGCTAAGCGGCGGTTTCATCCATTTAAGCTGTGAGTGTCTTAACACTTAGCGTCCAGGGTCTACAAATAAAAAGCAGATGCCCTTTCAAGAATGTTTGCCCCAGATTAAACAAGACACAAAAAAGAATAAACAGTGTAAAACCCACAACACTTCCTGGGTATCATGTCCACTATAGTAAAAGACATTAAAACGATGACTACTGCAACTAATCTATCTATTTCCCCAGAAGGATTCCCACTATCTTATGGGTAGGTCTATGTTGACGAATCCTTTCGCCTACATGTCTTGCAACATTTCCATGATGCTCCAGTATCCGGTCATGGAGGACAGCGAAAAACCATACATGCCATCCATAGAAACATGGAATGTGACGGCAGATAAGAACCATTCGGCCCATCTAGTCTGCCGAATTTTCTAAATGCTTTAATTACAAGTGATACTCGAAAAATTAGAATATCGTGTAAAAGTTCATTTATTTCAGTAATGCAACGTAAAAGGGGAAACTAATATATGAGATAGACGCATTACATGCAAAGCAAGATAGTTCAAGCCGTGATTTGTCATTAGTGCGATGATTATGGCTTACAGCTCATGAAAACCCCAAATCCACAATCTCTGTAAATTAGAATATTACATGCAATCAATAAAACAAGGAGTGTACATAGAACAATATCGGACCTCTGAAAAGTATAAGCATGCATATGGACTCAGTACTTGGTTTGGGCCCCTTTTGCAGCAATTACTGCCTCAATGCGGCGTGGCATGGAAGCCTGTGGCACTGCTGAGGTGTTATGGAAGACCAGGATGCTTCAATAGTGGCCTTCAGCTCTTCTGCATTGTTCGGTCTCATGTCTCATCTTTCTCTTGGCAATGCCCCATAGATTCTCTATGGGGTTCAGGTCAGGCGAGTTTGCTGGCCAATCAAGCATAGTAATCCCACGGCCATGGAACCAGGCTTTGGTGCTTTTGGCAGTGTGGGCAGGTGCCAAGTCCTGCTGGAAAATGATGTCAGCATCCCCATAAACCTCGTCTGCTTCAAAATCTCCTGGTAGGGGGTGTGTGGCCTGGACGCCGAGCGAAATGGCAGCATAGACGGTGAGCTCCCCGCTGGCTCTGCTTAATTCCTCGCTGAGCTGCGTGTCGGATCCTGAAATGGGGAAATCACACAGGGCAACACAAGCCGCCAAGTCTGCTGACACCCCGAGCGGGTCCCCGGCTCCGTCAATAAGGCAATACCTAACCACGCCGGCCGACCTTGCATCACAGGCCTCCAACGATTCAGAGGCCGCGGACTTCACTCCGACACCTACCTGGGGAGGGGAGCCTGCCCCACATGGCGCACTAGCGATGCCTCCGGAATGGATGCAAATGCTCAGCAACCTACCGACTAAATCAGACTTCAGAGAGGCAAATAAAGCCCTGCAACACTCCATCACGGAGGACCTGCAAGGCCTCAACCATAGAGTCTCACAACTGGAGGCGGACACCGACCACGTGCAATCAGTGCAGACGGCGAACTCGGACGCCATAACTAAACAGGCAGACCAACTCAGACAGATGGCTTACCACATCGAAGACCTCGACAACAGAGGCAAAAGACAAAATATCAGAGTACGGGGTATTCCTGAGAGCACAACAAATTCAGAATCAGTGAAGGAGATCCTGACAGGCCTCTTCAACAAAATACTCGGAAGACCAGAGGCTTCCACCATAGAGTTAATTAGGGCACACAGAGCTCTCCGCCCTAAGGGGACTCCAGAAGATCCCCCAAGGGACATTATATGCTGTCTGGACAGTTATCAACTTAAGGAAGAGGTCCTACAACGGGCCAGGGAGATGGACCGGATACATCTGAACGGGGCACTGATTCAACTATTCCCAGACCTCTCCCCAGCGACACTGGCCTACCGCAGGGCCATGCGCCCACTTACAAGGATCCTACAGTCAAACAAACACCGTTACCGCTGGACTTTCTCAACTGGCATACAAATCTTCACGCCGACAGGCCCCTTTCTGGTGCGGGAAGCAGAAGATCTGCCGAAGCTGACCCGGGAGCTGCAACTCCCCCCGATCCATATGTTCTTTTAATGCTAGGCGTTCTTGCGAACTTAGATTGTTGGGCATTGGGGCATGGTAGGGTGTCATCTCAAATTGGTTAAGGGACATCTCTACAAAAAGATCCACGTGAGGAGTGTCTTTGAAGACACTCCTCACGTGGATCTTTTTGTAGAGATGAGCCAGTACATGGAAAAAATCTTACATCCCATTGTACTTACGTTACCCTCGTACCTACAGGACACAAAAACCACGTTGCAACTTCTACAAGACATGACAGTCCCCCCATACACCATGTTGGCCAGTTTGGATGTGGTCGCCCTATATACAAACATACCTCACCATATGGGTCTGAGAGCGTGTGAACATTTTCTGGAAAAAACTTCTTATAATGACTCGCAAAAGAAGTTTTTTATCAATGCACTTAACTTTATACTGACCCATAACTACTTCACCTTTAATGGACAGTATTACCTACAAACATCCGGGACCGCTATGGGCACTACTTGTGCACCCACATACGCCAACCTTTTTCTGGGATGGTGGGAGCAACAGATCGTCATGTCAGATAAATTTGGCCAGTATCACGGTTATATTTTGAGCTGGCACAGATACATTGACGATCTGTTGCTCTTCTGGACAGGTCCCACTCACACTTTTGAGGAGTTCGTACAGACCCTCAATGACAATGAGATTAATCTTAAGCTCACCCACGTGATCGACGATCACGAATTGGTGTTTTTAGACCTGAAAATCATACTTACAGAAGCAGGCACCATCCAAACTGAACTATTCCGCAAATCCACCTCGACCAACAGTCTTCTCCACTGGAAAAGTCATCATCCCTTCAAATTAAAAGCATCCATTCCTTTCAGCCAATATTTACGGGCAAGAAGGAACTGCTCTGAAGATTTGGCATATGATAGAGAATGCGAACTGCTAAGATCTAGATTCAAAGAGCTGGGATATCCGAACCGCATCCTTAAACAGGCATTCCAAAGAGCCAGCAGAATCAATAGACATCAGAGCCTCACCACGACCAAACCTAAAGTGGATTCCAAAATCCCGAGATGTGTCGCGACTTTTGACCAAGGCTGGAGGACAATGCCAAATATACTTCACACTAACTGGCCCATTTTGCTTCACAACCCATTCCTCAAAAACATTCTACCAAACTACCCACCCCTTACAGCACGGAGACCTACCAACCTACAAGACCGTCTGGTCCACAGCCACCTGTCACCATCACCCTCACCCGGTAACTGGTTATCCAGTACCAAAGGGACGTACAGATGCGGCCATTGCAAGGCCTGCCAGTACATCACACCCTCCAAGACTGTTCAATCGACACAATCTAAGATGACCATAACCACTAACGCCTTGGTCAACTGCAGCACCACCCGGGTGGTATATCTGATTACTTGCAGCTGTGGAACACAATATATCGGCAAGACATTCCAACAGTTCCGCAGGAGGATCCTGCAACATATCAATTCTATTGATAATACCATTAACCCTACACCAGTGGCCAGACACATCAGGAATTTCCATGATGGCAAACCTGAAAATCTCAAGTTCCAGGCAATAGAAAAACTATCGCCCAATCCAAGAAAAGGAAATTTTAATAAAACACTACTACAAAAAGAATCCAAGTGGTTCTATCTCTTTAAAACGTTGGCTCCATCGGGACTGAATGAAGAATTTAATTACACCGCATTCATTCACCGATGACGAGCACTCTACACCTTATCTACGATGTATTAGCACTTATGTTGCATGTACACTACTTGAATACCTCTTAGCTAAAATTATTTACTAAGACACACCCTTAATGATATAACCTTCCTTTATGACCAACCACAAAAACTTTGTGACCCATATACTATGTATTTTAATCACTACTATATACATCACCCGTATTGCTGATCCACTATGCCATAAACTTAACCAATTGGCAAATAGTATGAGGGACCTCTCCTTATTTAGATCTGTGTCCCTGCACTGAGGGGAACTATTATATATATCTTCCACTATCTAAGATTATCGTCACCATCAAGTGTTATCATTCAGGGTACATTACCCCCAAATTCTGAGGATGTACCATTCCCCCCTTCCCTACCTAATCAGCATTACTCTGGGTGTTACTGTTAGAACATATTAGTTGAACATTACGGGGCAGCATTTAGTCAGCGCAGTCTGACTTTAAATGACTGCGTTGAGCCACCGTACCTCTCACTACTGACAATGACGTCACACTCTTTGGTCCAATAAGGAAAATAGGCGGCTTATTTAAACTCACCTCAATCGGGAAGCCGGTTCCCCCTGAAGAGCCTGTGTTTGGTGAAACGCGCGTCGGGGCTCGATAATCGATCCGGTGTTACCAACTCTATAAGATTGTTCGTGTGACCTTACACGCTAATCTTCACAGTACCTTAGCTACTAGCGCTCGGTTACACCGAGGATCATTGGACTCTGACCATAGGTTCCAGTCAGCATCCTAGTTTGTTTATCTCCACGGTTAGAGCTAGGTGCCCACGAAGGCACAGCTTAGAATAGCCGCTAATAGGAAGCAGAGCTTTGCTAACCATTTAGGTGCCCACGAAGGCACAGGATATCTCTGGTTAACTTGTTGATTATTTAGGTGCTTATCATAGGCACAGTTTAGAACAGCCGATTTCGGGTAGCACAGCTCTGCTAACCACGTAGGTGCCCACGAAGGCACAGGATTTCTCTGCTACATTCACTCCGACCATTATTTAGGTGCTTATGTAGGCACAGTATATCTAAGCACTACCATAGCCTTACGAGAAGCTAGGTGCCCTTGAAGGCACAGATGAGGATATCAGTGCAGATTATACTGGAACCACTAGCACCTAGGTTGGATACTTTTATACAGACACAATTCTTCGTTATATGTACTTCACTAAATTGATACTAGGATGCGGACCTATTACTATATCCTCCACTAATATAGGGACGCCGGAGTTGATTACAAGCGTTACTTTCCCTGTGAGGATACAAGTTAAAAACTGTTATATGTTGTATAGGGCACCTACCCACAATTAAGTTCCCACCTACTACCCGGTATTGACTAACGATTTCCCCTATTCTTCCTGAGATAAGGGGCATCTCTGGCACATTGTAGCCATACTGTGATTTTCGTCTGAGATCTTAGTTACTCTGCACCCATACTTTACGATCTTGCCAATTAACCTGAATAGGGCAATAATATCGTATGCACTGTACCATTCCTGCTGTGGGGACCTATTTACTATTGGAGTGTGGTTCTTGCCCTGTCTCTGTCCATTTACGTTTTGTCTATTGTCTTCCCGTTTGTACCCACCTTCACGTAGTTTGTCTAGTTGCAGCCACCGTGTCTGCCTCAGGTATCCATTACTGAGACAGTAGTGACTAGCAACTTCGTCAGTCATTGTGTGTGTCTTTAGCATTTCTTTATTAAACCATATATTTTTTTAATTATTTTCTTACACACTATCTAGAGACAGCCTCCTCTCTCTCCTCTTGTATTTATCTATTTAGGGTTATCCCCTGCGCTGTCACCTATCATAGGACCAACCCTCTACTATATATGACTTTGTGAGAGGTTCAATGGGACCCTCAAACAAATGCTCAAGACGTTCACTCAGGAATACCGAGACTGGGAACGATTCCTGCCGCACCTCCTATTTGCGTATCGGGAGGTGCCCCAGGAAACGACAGGGTTCTCTCCCTTCGAGTTGCTCTACGGAAGAAAGGTACGGGGACCCCTAAACCTGATCTGGGAGCACTGGGAGGGAGAGATGGAAACTGACGGTGTCCCCATTGTGCCATACGTGCTGGAACTCAGAGACCGAATGGAGCAATTAGCCAAATCAGTACAGGCTAACCTCAAGTCGGCCCAGAGAAGACAGAGGGTATGGTACGATCGGGGGGCCCAAAGGAGAATCTTCACCATAGGACAAAAGGTGCTAGTACTTAAGCCGGTGAAGACAGACAAATTGCAGGCGTCCTGGCAGGGCCCCTACCAGATCGTAGAGAAACGGGGAGACACCACTTATGTAATAGCCAGCTGCCACGACAACAATCTTAGGAAGACGTTCCATGTAAATATGCTCAAAGAATATTTGGAGCGACCCGAGAACGTAACGGCCGTATGTTGTCCCCCTCAGGAAGACCCCGACAGTCTACCCATTCCCGACCTATTGGAAAAGAGTCCCCCCACAGATATCGTAGCTCAGGTTCAGATAGGAGACCGACTTAGCCCCACTGAAAGGGAGCAGCTTAACCAACTCCTACAGTCTAAAAACCTCACTTTCTCCCAGAAGCCAGGGTACATTACCTTAACCACCCACCAGGTAGATACTCTGGGACAAGCCCCCTTACGCCAGGCTCCATACCGAATCCCCGAGGCAGTTAGGACAGGAATGAAGAAGGAGATCGATGAGATGCTCCAACTCAGGGTAATTGAGCCCTCCGATAGTCCATGGGCCTCCCCGGTTGTCCTGGTGCCCAAGAAAGATGGGACAACCCGGTTTTGCGTAGACTATCGGAGGCTCAATGAAAAGACAGTGACGGACGCTATGCCCAGGGTAGACGAGCTACTTGATCGTATAGCCAGGGGAAATTACCTGACCACCATCGACCTCTGCAAGGGTTACTGGCAGATTCCCCTGGCCCCGGAGGCTATCCCCAAGTCGGCATTCGTCACCCCATTCGGCTTATACCAGTTTAAGGTGATGCCGTTTGGGATGAAGAATGCCCCAGCTACATTCCAGCGCTTGGTTGATAGACTCCTGGATGGCTTCCAGAGTTTTGCTTGCACATACCTGGACGACATAGCGATCCACAGTGAGTCCTGGGAGGACCACTTAGCTCACGTAGGAATGGTTCTGGATCAGATCCGGGCTGCTGGCCTGACTCTGAAGCCAGAAAAATGCCACTTTGGGATGGCAGAGGTACAGTACCTGGGTCACCGGGTGGGGTGTGGGAAACAGCGACCAGAGCCGGCCAAGATAGAAGCTGCCCCCATCACTAAGACTCAGGTCCTAGCCTTCCTGGGCACGGCAGGGTACTACAGACGGTTTGTACTGGACTACAGCACACTTGCCAAACCCCTGACTGACCTGACAAAGAAAAACTTACCTCGACAGGTCCTGTGGTCTCCCCACTGTGAAAAAGCTTTCCAGGCGCTCAAAAATGCTCTTATTAACGCTCCTGTCTTGGCGGCCCCAGCCCATAACAAACGTTTTATCGTCCATACAGACGCTTCCATGTTCGGGCTGGGAGCCGTCCTCAGCCAAGTAGGCGAAGACGGAGGGGAGCATCCAGTTGCCTACATCAGCCGGAAGCTCCTGCCCCGCGAAGTCAGCTATGCAGCGGTCGAAATGGAGTGCTTGGATTTGGTGTGGGCATTAAAGAAATTGACTCCCTATTTGTATGGACAAGAGTTCACTCTGGTCACCGACCATAACCCGTTGGTGTGGCTAAACCGGGTCTCAGGCGATAACGGCAGGCTATTACGTTGGAGTTTATCGTTGCAACCCTTCAATTTTACCATAACCTACAGACGTGGGTAACAGAATGGCAACGCGACGGGTTGTCCAGACAAACAGACCTCAGCCCAGCATAACCAGCGGTCTGGACAGCCTTAGTCTGCCCCGAAAAGGGGTCAGACAGTGTCTGCCAGATTGTTCCACAAAAAGGGAGCACTGTTACAAAAACCTTATTTCACTGTGTGCCTTTAAGTGCTATTTGCACCTTTCTGACTTATTTGCAGCCGTTCGTATGGTTCAGCACGAATCCTTTGTGTAAACGTATAGGTGGCCGCCATTTCGGGACTTTGCACGTGTTCGCGGCCATCTTACGTACGAACAGCGGTGTTTGCCAGCAACCGTCTGGAACTGAAAACGGAGACGCAAACAGGCGAACACCGCTGAGACCTCCAGGATAGCATAACTTCGTGCTGGACCTACCGAACGGTCCACCGTTCGGTAGGACTATTACTCTTCGCATGGGGAGTACAGCGACCCCCGGGATAACTATGGATGGCAAGGGGTTCGTGGAGTTTTACCGTACGAACGTTCATCCGAACGAGCCAGTTTTCGGATATGTTGCTCCCCTGAACGAGGTCTATCCAGCGGTGCAGGATTTAAAGGCGTACCCCCTGGTTTTGGGGTACATCCAGAACTTGGGTGAAAATGTGTATGGCATAATTGTTTTAACTGTTTATCTGAGGGGAGGGGACATGTGGGTTGCACCCAACATGTGATTGGTGATTTTATGCCTCCCCCTGGGAGTGTCCCTTTTGTATGTGACCACAATAAAAAGCAGGCTGGGCACCCCAGTCCTCAGTTCTTGTTTGACCCTCAAATCGCAGCCTTGACTCGTTTTGTGGGCAGAAGGGTATACTAGCTGTGCTATAGCTAGTGGGATTATTCTACATTTGCAGGACTCGCATGGAATACTATGGAAAGCAGCTTCTCCCCTCTCCAGCAATAGGAATCCAGACTACTAAGCGGTCCAGCTCTCAGCAAGACTAAGGGTAACCGTAACATCAGGTATCTGGGCATTTGACTCACACGAAAAAGCACGGACCTCTTGAAAGAAAACTTTGCCCAGATGTTGTCTGTGCTCAAGAGGGATGTGGGGAATACCCTACAAGTATGGCACGGTATAGCAGACAGAGCCGGCCTAACCCCGTACCCTTCACCTCTGCTTCCCCTGACACATAATGCGGATTTCCCACCGGGACTCGACCCGCTAACTCTTAGGAGCATTATCCCAGAACAACTACCTAGGCTCCACCACGCCAATGGGCCAGAAGACCCTGTCAGATCTCACAGGAGACCGACCCCTGACCTTCATAGAGAAGTTCACATATGCACAACTGACAAGCTATCTTCAGACTCTACCTCAGGGTAGGGCCCTGCGACGTACTCCCATGGAGTTCGAGCAACTGTGCCTCGACCCGGAACCACTCCCGCACGGGATATCCATATTATACGACCTGCCACAAAAACAGATCCCAGTAGAGACACCTAGGTTTAAGGGAAAGTGGGAAACGGCCTTGAACCAAAAACTCAGCGAACGGGAATGGGACAAAATATGCACGTTGACACACCATTGTGCTGTCTTCAGCAGACACGAGGAGACCGCATATAAATTGGTACCGCATTGGTACCGCACTCCGGACATACTACACAACATACACCCAGATCACGCCACACAATGCTGGCGATGCGGGACAGGAACAGGAACACACATACACATCTGGTGGTTCTGTGAGAAGATACAACCCTTTTGGCGAGGGATACACAAAATGCTACAGACATTCTCAGATCAACCTCCACCTTTTGACCCAGCGGCAATGCTCCAAATACACCACACTACCGTGCCTAGCAACAAATACAAAAGATCACTGTGTAACGGACAGACTGGGTACCTCCGTTGAAGGATGCTCCTAGCGTTTCCTGAGGACTCCAAGCACTCTGGCAGACACCACAATCACCGAATCGAAGAAGCATATAAATCCTCTCAAGCATATGAATGCTGTAGACAGTTGAATAGGAAACCATACGAATAGGTTTACACTCCTAGCAGTCAAACTGGAACAGCATACAATAAATCCTGAAGATGATTGGCTGGCCAAGGTGAGGCAGCGAGTGGCCCAGTATGGGGGTCATGTACCCATGGAGATATTCCAGGTGATCTGGAACCAGGTCATGGCTGAGCGAAAGTCAAGGATGGACGGAGAGTATGCTCAGCAGAAAGAGTGTTACAGCAGCAGAGTAGAGGCTGCATCCGAGGAGGTTAGCCGTCTCCCCCTGAGGCGGCGGGAGGAACCCGAAGTAGGGATCCTCATAGATTGGTCCTGTGAGGAACCACGACAGGCAGGTGGAGATGGGACCGAGGTCTCCCCATCGAGCCCAACGGGATGGTGGGCAGCAGGCCCAGATACCCAGCGGCAGTGTGAGTTACAGGGAGCCAAAGGTGTCGTCCTTCCTCCCCAGCGGCAGTGTGTGCCCCAGGGATCTGAAGGTGTCGTCCTTCCTCCCCAGCAGCAGTGTGTGTCCCAGGGAGCTGAAGGTGTCGTCCTTCCTCCCCAGCAGCAGTGTGTCCCCCAGGGAGCTGAAGGTGTCGTCCTTCCTCCCCAGCGGCAGTGTGTATCCCAGTGAACTGAAGGTGTCGTCCTTCCTCCCCAGCGGCAGAGTGAGTTACAGGGAGCCAAAGGTGCCGTCCTTACTTCCCAGCGGCAGTGTATATCCCAGGGAGCGGAAGTTGTCGTCCTTCCTCCCCAGCGGCAGTGTGTGTCCTAGGGAGCTGAAGGTGTCGTCCTTCCTCCCCAGCGGCAGTGTGTACCCCAGGGAGCTGAAGGTGTCGTCCTTCCTCCCCAGCGGCAGTGTGTGTCCCAGGGAGCTGAAGGTGTCGTCCTTCCTCCCCAGCGGCAGTGTGTGTCCCAGGGAGCTGAAGGTGTCGTCCTTCCTCCCCAGCGGCAGTGTGTACCCCAGGGAACTGAAGGTGTCGTCCTTCCTCCTCAGCGGCAGAGTGAGTTACAGGGAGCCAAAGGTGCCGTCCTTACTCCCCAGTGGCAGTGTATATCCCAGGGAGCGGAAGGTGTCGTCCTTCCTCCCCAGCGGCAGTGTGTATCCCAGGGAGCTGAAGGTGTCGTCCTTCCTCCCCAGCGGCAGTGTGAGTCCCAGGGAGCTGAAGGTGTCATCCTTCCTCCCCAGCGGCAGTGTGTGTCCCAGGGAGACAAAGGTGCCGTCCTTCCCCCACAGCAGCCGGACACTATATTGAAAGGGGAGACAGTTGGTCCCCCTCTCCACCAGCAGAGAGAGTGTCAGGGAGAGGAGCTTATTACCCCCTGTCCCCAGCGGCAGTCTACAGTTCAGAGAGAGGAACTTGTTACACCCTCTCTCCAGCGGCAGCCTAACCCACCAAGGGGAGATGTTAAGCCCCACAACTGTGCAGATGAGACCGTAGTCTCTACACTTACAGCACAAGAGGTAGGGACAGTGAGTCCTGTCCCCCAGCCACGGAGCTGTGTACCCAGCCACTGAGCTGTGTCCCACAACCAGGCTCCAACCAGGCTACTTCCATGGTAGCGCTGGCACCAGGGCAGAGTACCGCTGGTCTCTTCCCACTCAGCAACCCACCAGGGCAGACTACCAGTCCCCCACACAGCCGTGGTGAGACACCTGGACCTGGACAAAGTTCTCCTCTACCCAGGTGTAGTAACCAGTTATTGTGGGTGGGCTGTACTGCTGTTTCTGTTTTGTGGGTGGGTTGCTGGACTAACAAGGGCACTAACCGAAAGAAGGTCAGATACCCTGTTAGTCTGTCTGGTAAAGGGGAGTAGTGTGGCGAAACCAACCTCGCCACTGTCCACTGGAGAAGCCTAGTTGCCCGTCTCCTACCTGCTGACTATGGCCCCTGGTAAATTTGTACTTTGAAATAACTGATTTGGGCATGTTGTATTATATTATGCTGCTACTGGCCCTTTAACCCCTTAAGGACCGAACTTCTGGAATAAAAGGGAATCATGACATGTTGTAGTGGAATCTCGGTAAAAATAAATTTAGTAGGCCGAGATTACCACGTGGCATGTGTACGTGCATATGCTGACGTATCGGTCGGTTGGTTGCACGTGGCAAGATACGATCAGTAGTGTACGGAGCATGTGCGAGAATACAGGATGTAGTATTCCCCTCCTCCATTGTGCTGGACAAGCCATGCGGTCAAGCAGGAAGTTAATTCTTATTTGTTTTGATTGGGTAAGAGAATGTGCGGGTGGAGCTTAATATGGGAGGAGTTATGTGCCTATATAAGGAGCCTGCACTATTGTCCGGGGCTCAGAACCTGTTGTATTTTGGTGACATTAGTCCCTCTGAGTCCCGATCGGTGAACCGAATAAAGAATCTCTTCCTTCCTGAAGAAACCTGTGTCCATCTCTCTGTGCTTGGCTTCCGTCAGTTTCTCCAGTATCATTTGGTGCATTGGCCGGGAAGCTCATCGTTCAACGGTAGCTGAGAAGCAGAGGCGTGAGACGGTCTATCTTTGCCCACGTTCTCTACGGCTGCACCCCTGAACTTCTGCGTGGACCTCCCTTCATCTTGGCGCCACTGGTCTGTTGTCCAGGAGATCATCGGCCTCTACGTAGTAAGTGCTGGGGTGTCCCCGTCGATGAGTGTGAACTCAGGTTCAGGAACGAGGAGGTAAGACGACCGCTGTTTTAGACGGCGGACCCACTAGGGGTATACCGATTGTACGGTAGGCCCATAAGGGGTTAATCTGTGTATGGAATCTGCCCCCTCTGTCGGAGGGAAGGAGCGAAGGCGCACCGCTCAATCGAACGCTCTTTAGTAAGACCGTTTGATTTGGTTTGGAGTCAGGCGGGGTTCTGTGTAAATAGCCCTAGCCGGACACCGGTGTCTTGTCTAGACTAGCGTTCTAGGGTGTACAATTTGTTCGCTAGGTCGGAGGGACCGGGAGACTAAGCGGCGTCTGTGTAAATTCGGTCCGCTAGCTCTCAACCTATCTTGGCTAAGTGGGAAGGCGTGTAAATTTGGAACCCACTAGACTATTGATAGAGTAGAAAGACTAAAAGGGTTCTGTTGTAAATTCCGCCCTCTAGTTCGCTATATGTGGTGCTTGGGCAGTGTGGCTAACCAAAACGGATGTAGATAGTTTTAGGTAGTCCATCAAGGTACTGGCCAATAGATTAGTTGGGATTGTATATGTGATAAAGATTGTTTAGTAACGTGTATATCTTGTTAGATAGCGTGAGCTCTGCCGTCCAGCGAGAGTGTTAATAGTGTGTTGCTGTATTATAGTGCACGGTACCATAACCCTGTATATTTACTGACACTGTATATAAGTACTAATAATTGTCGTCTATTGCATGTCTAACACCATAACCACTAATAATTGTATTGTGACCTTAAATTGTACTTTGACCTATGCTAACCGTACTGTAACTGCTATTTGTAAAAGACGATGTTACTGGGGTGTGTTATAGACGGGTAATTCATATATAGAGAATTATAGCGTGGGTGACGGTATAGTTTCGCCAAAGGGCATAATATTGATTACTTAGTGACTGGTGTAACAGCTGTGTGTGTACGGGAATTTCCTGAGTGTTTTTATTGTGTTACTGTGTATGTTTCACTTGGTAACTGTACCACGTGGTGCTGTTGCCGGAAGAAATGGGTGTGACTGTTGAATAGAGTGTGTGTATAGCATTCGTTGTCAACGACGCTCCATTGATAAGTATGGGCGCGTCGGAGTCGACGATTTTGGATCCCTTAGGTTGTATGGTAAAGAATTTTAAAAAGGGATTCACAGTATGTGATTTTGGGGTTAAAATGTCTTCTGCCCGTTTGATCACTTTGTGCACTAGGGAATGGCCTACTTTGGTTGCGGCATGGCCGCCACGTGGCAGTTTGGATCCAAATCTGGTACAGCGTGTACACGTGGCTGTATCAGGTAGGCCTTAACTTTACGGACAGTTTCCATACATTGATTGTTGGAGGCAGGCCGTAAACGACTTGCCAAGATGGGTCCGAATATGCCACGAGGAGCAATGTCGCCTCATGGTGGCCAGGACTTGTTTGTCCACTAGGACCACGGTTAAGCCCATTTTGGACACGCCCCCTGAGTCCGAGATCCCTATGCTGCCCCCTTACTTCCCTGTAGGGGGAGGTGATACAAGTACAGGAAGTTCCACACCCAATCGCCCGTTGTCCCCATCCTCCTCCATTTCAGAATCCACCCCACGCCATAATAAACCTCCCCTTCCGACACCAGCCCCCGTTAAGTCCATCTATTCCGATTTGGCGCCATTTCAAGATTCCGGTCAGGCTTCCTCTAGCCCGGCTCAGAATATTTTATTCACTGGCCTTCTGTCAGGATCGGGACAGGGATCCAACACGCAGAGTACGAACAGGAGAGATGTACGTATACCGGACCTTAGAATGGCCGGACTAACGTAAGGAGAAAGCAGAGAATAGTCAGAGACAAGCCGGGGTCGAGGGAACGAGAGGACAGGTAAGCGAGAGACAAGCCGAGGTCAAAGGACACGAGAGGTAAACAGGAACGATAGTACAAGCCGAGTCAAAACCAGATAGAACGATAAACATAAGAGCTCTGAGGGACCAGACAAGCTAGAACCACGACAGGGCAATGAACCATTACCCACATCCCTCTTTTATACCCTGGTTCTCTAAATCATGGCTCTGCCCTTGCCGAGCCCTGATTCGTTGTTCCGAACCAGATTGACAGGTCGGGATGTGATTGCCGTCATGACGTCGGCTCCCGAGCGTCGCGTCATAAAAGTGAGTGGGGTTCTCGCGGCCGGCGTGGGAACGACTATGAGAGCCGCGAGGATTAGATGAATCAGCCCTGCTGAGAGAACGGACGTCGGGAAGTCTAACCTCCTCCGAGGCAGAGACTTCAGGTACCCTGACACCTTCCCCATGATAAAGCTTCCCTATCCGCACGTCTTACTACTCCCCGACCGGAACCTCTAACCGACGCCCCTCCACGAAGCCCTATACTAACCCGACAACTGACCGGTACCCAAAAACCCAAACATTACCAGATGCCTCTTCGTTTGAATCCTGGGTCAGCCTATCTTGATGCTTTAGGTCAAATGGTGTATGCTGACCCAGTCTTCGTGTATGTCCCGTTCACGACTACCGATCTCTTGAATTGGAAGACCCATAATTCCTCGTATACTGAAAAGCCACAAGCCATGACCTCGATAGTCCAGACGCATAATCCAACTTGGGCTGATTGCCAGCAATTATTAATGACATTATTTAACAATGAGGAGAGGACTAGGATAAATCAAGCGGCTATTAAAGCACTGGAGGAAGAAGCCCGTACTTTAAACCAAGCAAATCCAGCAGCATGGGCCGCAACTCATTATCCTAATACCGATCCCGACTGGAATGTTAATGGCGCAGATATGGTTCAACTAAAAGCCTATAGAGACGCTATAATTGCTGGTGATGTGGGATTATTTAAAAAACCTTATTGTATTTGTATTCAATTATTGCACTAACTCCATTTTAACTTTATACTGTGACAATCCTCCATTTTGTCCTCATAACCTAACTTGTTCATTTTAAAATCACCTTACATGACAGAATTTCCCAGCACATCTAATACAATAGAACAAAGACTGTATTTTCTATAAAGATATGATTAACACAGGAATTGCTGACTTTTCCTTAGATTTGCAACAAAGTATAATTTGAAGGCCATGCGAACACAGTAGTAATGAAATGTTCTATTCATAAGAGACCTTGCACCTGGCCACGAGGCCTGAGATCACCGACCGTGTAAAATGACGCTCAAGACCCCTTGTCCCCCACCCGTGTCCAGAACAATCCCATCTCTTGGTGGGTGGACACGGGATTAACCACTTAGTCTTTTGAGCCAATTAATAATATTGATAGGTGGACACTAATCCCGACACTTGACAATTAATCCAATTAATGATGTTTATTTACTGATATTCTAATAAGCAATGATGACGTAAAATGTCTCTTAAAAGGACCTGCGTGTCCGCTTTTTAATCACTTGCCAATAAATTTTCTCGAAGTTATTTTAACCTGAACCTTGTGTGTCAGACTTAATTACTTCAGCGTATATACGCAATTTACTTTATCAATTTGGACAGGAACAGATAGACATTTAAACATTTTGGTTTACTGCTAAAAAGTACCATAACAACTTGGCGCCCAACGTGGGGCATCGGGCTATGTCCGGCCGGTGAGCCGTCCTAAGGAAGACAAGGGTGGACGGAGGAATCCAGGGGGAAGGAAGGGAGATTGATCACCTCCAGATACACGGTAGAGACTTCTGCAGAGCCACCGGTACGTTCCGGCCCCTTTGATTGACCCGTCCACGTGTCTGTGACTGCTTCCCGGGAGGACATCAAAGACAGGTAATATCTTGCCCGGTGTCTCGTTACTCATTTGTTTACCTGCATTTTAGTCTATCTGTTGCCTGGGTGTGTTTGAATTGTGTTTGAATTGTTTGCCTGTTTCCTCATTTTGAGATAAAGGGGGGGTGGACCTGCAGGGGATTTGCCTGGGGTTCTGTCTTGCTTGTTTTCCCCTTTTTGGGATAAAGGGGGGTGGACCTGAGGGGATTTGCCTGGGTCTTCTGTTTTGTCTGTTTATCTGTTTGTATTTTGCCCCTTTTGGGATAAAGGGGGGTGGACCCGAGGGGATTTGCCTGGGTCTTCTGTTGCCTGTTTTACTCCTTTTAGGAACCACGGTGCCGTGGTTGTAGGGAAAAAGGGGGGTTGACCTGTGGATGCGTTCCTGGGGGCAGGGCCGGATTAAGAGCACACTGGGCCTGGTGCTGACAATTATGATGGGCCTAATTACGGGATCTTATTGACCAAAAACACTAAAACAGTCATGCCTCCCAAAAAGGGGGCATGTCTGTCTAAAGAATTTGAAGGACAGCCTGGCATGAATGCATGTCAGGCTGCCAGCCAATCCTGCAGGCTGTCCAACTAAGGGAATACTATGCAGGCAGCACCCTGAGCTTGACATAAATGCATCCTAAAATGCGCTCACTCCATGTTTCTAAGGACGGTCCCCTAGCACTCACATGTCCACTTGTCTCCTTACCTTCTTACTAGCAGGCAGAAGTTCCTGGTATATAGTCTGAGGCAGAGAAAAGGTGTATGTAGTGAGTGTAGAAGAAAGGGGACATGCCACAGTGTTAGAGAGACCAACGTCTGTATTACCTAAACTAATTTTATTGTCAGCCAGTCCACACAAGTTTTGTTCCCATACATCCCTCTTAAGCTTCCAAACTTAAAGGGACACTATAGTCACCATAACAACTACAGCTTATTGTATTTGTTCTGGTAAGTAGAATCATTCCATCCAGGCCTTTTGCAGTAAACACTGTCTTTTCAGAGAAAATAACTCCACTGGGCACTCCTTAGATGGCTTCTAGAGGTGCTTCCTGGGGCAGTACTGCCTAGTGTGCAGCACTGCCATTCAGTGTCTCCACCCTCTGCATGCAGACACTAAACTTTCCTCATACAGATGCATTGATTCAATTTATCTTTATGAGGAGATGCTGATTGGCCAGGGCTATGTTGGACTTGTGCTGGCTCTGCCCTGATCTGCATAGTTGACAGTCTCAGCCAATCCTATGGGGAAGTATTGTAATTTGCTCAGACCACCACTTCTGATGATGTCAGCAGATAGTCAGTTCAGAGGCAGAGCCAGCAGCTGCAGACTTGAATACAAGTTATATTTTACTATACTTAGGGAGTCAAGATGGGGCCAGGGTGGTGGTTTTAACATAATAGGGTCAGAAATACATGATTGTGTTCCTGACCATATAGTGCTCCTTTAAACAAGAGTATGTGAAGAGTAGTTAGGGTTGCCACCTTTCATGGAAAAAAATACCAGCCTTAATCATTTGTATAACCACAAGGAGTGACATCAGAGAAAATTCTGTAAAATCACCAACAGACTACTCACAGTTTGATTCTGCTGTATAGATGGATTGCTCCCAGTGTCTCAGTCTCGCAAGTCCCAGTGTCTCAGTGTCCCTATGTATCACAGTGTCAGTGTCCCCATGTCGCCCAGTCCCCTAGTCTCTCAGTGTCCCCATTTCTCCCAGTGTCTCAATGTCTCAGTGTGTCCCCATGTCACTAGGATACTGGGGACACAGTGAGACATGGAGACACTGAGAGACCCGGGGACACTGAGAGACCCGGGGACACTGAGAGACCCGGGGACACTGAGAGACCCGGGGACACTGAGACATTTAGGGAAACTGTGAGAAATGGGGACACTGAGACACTAGGGAGACATGGGGACACTGAAACATTTGTGGACACTAAGACACTAGGGACACAGAGACATGGGAACACAGACACTGAGAGACTAGGGGAAACTGGGAGACTAGGGGACACTGGGGACACTTGCTGGGAGACAGACACTTGGAGACACTGGGAGACATGGGGACACTGGGACATATAGGGACACTGGGAGACATGGGGACACTAGGGACACTAGGCACACTGAGACACTAGGAACACAGACACTGGGAGACATGGGGACACTGAAACATTTGGGGACACTAAGACACTAGGGACACAGAGACATGGGGACACCGGGAGACTATGGGACACTGGCTGGGAGACAGCCACTTGGGGACACTGGGAGTCATGGGGAAAATTGTGGACATAGACATGGGAACACTGGGACATATAGGGACACTGGGACACATGGGGATACTAGGCACACTGAGAGACATGGGACACAGACACTGGGAGACTTGGGGACACTGAGACACTAGCAACACTGGATGGGGGACATGGGGACACTGGGAGAAATGAGGACATAGTGTATCTGTGTCCCAATTTCTCAGTGTCTCCCAATGTCCCTATGTTTCACAGCATCCCCATGTGTCTCAGCATCCCCATGTGTCCCAGTGTCCCCTAGTGTCTCAGTGTCCCCATGTTTTCCAGTGTCCTCAAGTGTCTCAGTGTTTCTAGGTCTCTCAGTGTCTGTGTCCCCATGTGTCCTAGTGTCTCAGTGTCCCCTAGTGTCTGTGTCCACATTTGTCCCCTAGTGTCTGTTTCCCCTAGTGTCTCAGTGTCCCTATATGTCCCCTAGTGCCTCAGTGTCCCCTAGTTCCTCAGTGTCCCCATGTGTCCCTGCTGCATTTCCCCCCATCCCTCTCTTACCTGAGCTGTAGAGCTGCTGTCTGGACTCTGTGCTGTATTGCTGCTCCCCCACGGATCAGTAAGTAGTAGAGAGAGGCAGGGATATGCTGTAACTTCCTATCCCTGCCTCTCTCCACACACAGTGACCCCTACTGGCCGGTGCTGGTATTGCAGAGTAATCTCCATTTATTCTGAGAAAAATACCTGCATTTGTATTGCCGGTATTACTGCAATACTGGCACGGCCAGGCAGCCTCAAATATCAGTCAGGTGGCAAACAAGTAAAATACCAGTCAGATGGCAAACCTAAGAGTAGTGTGTAAAAAAAAAAAAAAAAAAAAAAAAAAAAATTTTTTTTTTTTTTTTAAATGGGCCTATTCCATGGGCCTGGGCCTGGAGCTGCAGCTCCATCAGCCCCTATGTTAATCCGGCCCTGCCTGGGGGTCTTCTTTGCCTGTTTACCTCTTTTAGGAGCCTCGTGGCTGTGGCTGTAAGGAAAAAGGGGATTGTTGGAACTGTGGATTTTGTGTAGACTCATAATTTCCTGTGATCCTTCTCGTGACACTCTGAGAGCTTAGCTAGCCTCATTGTGCACGTGGTAACCCACAGTTTCGAGTACTGGGGCTAGTGGAATTCCAATTTTGGTAACCACTGTCCCGAGTACCGAGGCTGGGGGGATTCCAGTTTTGGTAAACCTCAGCTTCGGCTGGGGGGATTCCAGTTTTCTCTTGGTAACCGCCGCCCTGAGCGCTGGGGGCTGGTGGAATTCCAGTTTTTCTGTTTATTTGTGGTAGTGAGACTTATAAGTGGATTTTATAGGGGCACTACGGGGTTGAGGGAGGTGACTTTGGAGTAAGCACATGAGTAAAGGAAAGGAATTACTGTTGATTTCATTTGAACTGTGATGCATACACTGTATTTCAACTGTATTGTTGTCTTGTTTGTTTAAAGAGGAGTCTCATGTACTCCTGTGTCTGTCTCTAAGGATTTTTTTTTTTCCTTGCCTTTCATCTTTTCTATACTCTCTATATTGTTATACTATCCACTCCCATTCCTCTTAAAAGAGAAGTGATTGGTCACACACTTCTCACCTCGCTCCAATCCGTGTCTACCACCCCGGGTAGGCGGATTCAGTGACTGGTCTACGTTTTGGGAAGACGCACCTGAGAAAGTCCCACGATTCTCGGGTGGCAGTCGAGCATTGTAGACGTTCTTGTTCAAATTTCCCTCTCTCTCTCTATATCTAGGACGCTGGTATAGGGGTAAAGGGACTATGGGACAGGATTTAGATAAGCCCAGCAAGGGCTGGTTAGCATGTGATTTGGTAGAGAACAGAGAGGGTGAAGAGATGGTTAAAGGTGTTGAAAAGATTGCAAAAGTATGTAAAATTGCTGTACCGACATGTGGGAGATTGCAACCAGAAAGTTGGCGCAAGTTACTAGCAGAAATGAAAGGCAAGCTTACAGATAATGGTTTATTAAAGACTGCTGAAGCATGGTACAGAGTAGCGAAGGCTATTCAGTTAGAAGGTTGGGTTGAGGAAGAAGTAAATCACAAAGGTGTAAAATTGTTTGTGTATCATAAAAAATTGTGTTGCTGGGGTTTACCCTCAGCCAGCGCCCCAAAATGGCGCCCAGGGGATGTCCGTCCCCAAGGTTCAGTCAGCCATAGGTGATAGCCAGCTGACTATGTTCCCCACTCCCGATCCTCCCGAATCCCATCCCATCACCTCCCCTGTCTGCCCGGTCCTGAATTCTGATGGATCTTTCTTTACCCCTTCCCTTTCTCTAACGGTCCCATCATCCTCAGCCATCCCCACGCTTCCTTCCATGCCTAATCCTAACATCTCATCTGCCGCCTCCTCCCTGCAATCCCTCTCTATGGTTAATCCCCTTCCATCAGCACCCGTCCAGCTAACTACCCCTCCCTCCCATGCTACGACTCCTCTTTCTGCATCCATCCCTACTAATCCTGTCCTGTCTCCTCCGATAACCAGCTCCGCCCCAGTCCAATATCCTACCTCCTTAACCGTACCTGCCCACCCTACTCTTTTGCCCTCCCCTGCCTGGCCCTACCCCTTCCCATATCCCATGGCCCTGCCCTACCCCGGTTACCCTCCCTTTCCCCAAGCCACTCCCCAGGTTCCGGTCATGCCCAGTCCGGCCCAATCTGCCCCGGAAGTGCCCATATCAAATATGGCCGCCGCTTCTTCCCTTAATCCTGAAGCAACTCCTTTCCCCGCCTCCAATATGGCGGCTCCCAGTTCAGCCCTGATGCCAGTAATTCCCGGCGACTACCTGTCCCCAGGTTACGACTCGCTAGCCACCCCTGCATCTGGGGCTCATTCCCAGCCACCGACCCTTTCACCTCACGCGGGACCTGCACCGCGTAGAAGAGTCAATATCATAGAATTCGATGATGACGAGATGGACAGGGTGTCCCATGTCTCATCGGAACTTGCTGCGGGAGCCCCATCTCATCGTTCTATCGATGATCCCTTCGGCCACAAGGGTCGGGGAGAACAGGCCCCTCCTAAATATGTAGCTTTTAACCCCACTCAAGCTAGTGCTCTGATGAAATCACTCCCGGACCCAGAAAAGCAGCCCATGCCCTTCTACCGAGGGATAGTTCAAATTCAAAAGACTTATTCAGCCGCATGGCGTGATCTATTGAGCATTTGTGCTATTAAAGCAGGGGATGCATATTGGCCAAGTATGGCCCGACACCTCAGTACAGATCAGCTCAACAGTGATGTTGATTACCCCTCTGGAGTAACTTTTTGCACCCAATTAAAAGAATGGGCTAAGGACAAACTTGCAGATCAGGCTGCTGGCCTTACTGATGTTATTCAAGATAAAGGAGAATCAGTGGAAAGGTTTCATGCAAGACTGTATCAAATGTTTACAGATTTGGGGTTTGATCTTACTGACAAAATTCATTCACAAATGCTGTCAGGTGCGTTTGTCCAAGGTGTTAAGGACTCTATACGCAAGGGAATCATTGCTGCACGCCCTGAATATAAGGTTGTTCCCCTGGACACCCTACTTTTAGTTGCTAGAGGTTTGGAATCCGCTCAGACCCCAAGAAGATCCACTTCAGCGCCTCTCATGGTATCCCGCTCCACCCCAGTCCCAAAAGGTACTAGACCGGAGGAGGGGGGACATTGTTTTAATTGTGGAGCCAAGGGGCACTTTAGAAGTGACTGCCCAGAACCTAAAAAGGAGCCAAGGGAGCCCAGAAAGCCCTCCAAACCTGCCCCAGCTCCCAAAGCCACCAAACAGGTTCCGATAATTGAGGAACCAGATGATTAGGAAATTGGCAAGCCTGTGTCTGCAACCCCTGTCATGGCAGTGTCTACAGGGGATAAAGGGGGGCCACTTGCCACAGTGACTTTGCCCATTGAAGGCCACCCTACCACATTTCTAGTTGACACAGGTGCAGCCCGTAGTGTTCTGCGAGACCCATCCTTTCTGTCAAATATTGACGTCTCTTGTGTTGGAGTGGATGGCCAGCCAAGACATAGCCCTTTAACAACTCCATTACGAGTTGGCTCTAGCCTGCTTGCTCGCTTTGTGGTATCCTCCACATGCCCAATTAACCTATTAGGTGCTGATGTTCTCTCACGCTTGCAAGCATCCATCACCTTTACCCCGGATGGGCAGGTAGAAATGTCCACACCTCTATCTGAATCAGACACCTCAGCCTTGTGCTCCTTGCCTCTAATGCTGCATTTAGAAAAGCCCCGTGAGAAAGCAGCAGAATTAAGGTCCAATTTCCCAGAGGCATTAAAGATACAGGTGCCCGCTAAGTTATGGTCCTCAGGCCCAGAGGACATAGGTCACCTAAATGTTCCCCCTGTGGTGGTAAAGCTCATTCCAGGAGCTAAATTACCAAGAAAACCACAATATCCATTAAAACCAGCACAGGCCGCTGCCATTTCTACCCACATCAAGGCACTCTTGGAGAAGGGTGCCCTGGTGAAATGTAAATCTGAATGTAACACCCCATTATTCCCTGTGAAAAAGAAAACTCCAAAAGGTGAGCCAGAGAAGTACAGGATGGTTCAGGATCTCCGTGCTGTTAATGAAGCTACCGTCCTGGACACCCCTCTTGTACCAAACCCCCATACTCTGCTCTCTGGAGTCCCACCATCTGCAAAATTTTTCACAGTCATTGACCTAGCAAATGCTTTTTTCAGTGTCCCACTGGATCCTTCCTGCCAATACCTGTTTGCTTTCACCCATGAAATGCAACAGTATACCTGGACTGTCATGCCCCAAGGGGCACAAAATTCACCAAGTCAATTTGCAAAGGCCATGGCCACCATCCTTGACCCATGGCAAGCCGAGCACCCAGAAGTTGTTCTGCTTCAGTATGTGGATGATTTGCTGCTCTGTGGAGATGATATACCCACTACTGAAAAGTGCTCAATTAGCCTGCTTTGTTATTTGGCAGAACAAGGATGCAAGGCTTCCCTCATCAAGCTACAGTTCTGCCAACCCTCAGTAATTTTCCTTGGACATTGCCTATCTCAAGGTACCAGACATCTTACCCGGGACCGGGTAAGAGCCGTACTGGATATTCCAACTCCAAGAACTTCAAAATCTCTCCATGCCTTCCTAGGCCTTATTTCCTACTGCAGAGCATGGATCCCAGAGGCCTCCCTGCTCATGCAACCTCTCTATGACGCACTTAAGTCTGACCCTTTCTGTTTAACTAATGAAGCAATAGACAATTTCAATGCTCTAAAACGTGCCATTGCTTCTGCTCCTGCCTTGGGCCTGCCTGATTACTCCAAACCTTTCAAATTATTTGTCTCTGAAAGACAAGGCCATGCAACAGGAGTTCTCACCCAAACTAATGACTTAAGAGGCCGCCAAAGGCCTATTGGATATTTCTCATGTCAACTGGACATTGTGGCCAGAGGGACCCCTTCCTGTCTCAGGGCTGTTTTTGCTGCAAGAGAGCTCATAGAAAGAACCTCAGACCTGGTCCTTGGCCACCCTCTGGTTGTTTTGGCCCCTCATGACATCTCTGCCATCATCAACCAAGTCCAGCTCAAGCACGTGTCTCCTGCCAGACACCTACGCCTACAGTGTCATCTTCTTCTACCTGACAACATTTCCATTCAAAGATGTCAAGTTCTTAATCCATCCACTCTTCTTCCACTCCCTGAGGGGGGTATCTATTATGGATTTGTCACAGATGAAACCTACATTTACCTGCTTTGTGGATGTATCAAGAAAGTCATGCATCCACATTTGACATTTTATGAAGATGAGAAGCCTCTCTGTGAAGGCCCAGATTACGCCTTCTGTACCATGTGGTACAAACCAAACATTACTCCCGAACCTTGCTATGAAGATGAGCTTTACCACTGGACTGATGTGAAGCTCACTGCTCAAGATTTCTATTGTGACTCTGAAGGCAATAGCATGGTCTTGGTCCAACTACCTCAACAACTTATCTACCTCTACCGCCATTGGGATACTGCTATCCCACATATTCCTGTTACCAAAGCAAAGACAAGGTCATGGAATGATCTTGGGCCCATGGCAAAGTTATGGGCCACCATGGATGAAGAACAGCTACAGGAAAATGGTATTGTCAAATACCCAACAACTGACCTTCTGGAAGCATGGCCACGCCACTTCCTAGAAAAGGAATTTCAAGATCTGGTCATAGTGAATGATTATGACCCCGAAACACCTCATGACTGTTTTGAACAGATGAAGATGGAGACAGTGCACCTACCAACTGTGCACGAGAATCCATTACCAGATCCAGATTTCACCCTGTTTGTGGACGGTTCAAGATATGCTGATGAAGAAGGAAGATACCATACAGGATATGCCGTAACCTCAACAGATGAAGTTATCAAATCATCATCTTTACCGCCAGCAATGTCTGCGCAAGAAGCTGAATTACAGGCTCTGACTTCAGCATGCAAAATTTCCGAAGGAAAACGTGCCAATATCTATACAGATTCAAGGTATGCTCTAGGCGTGGCACATGACTTCGGCCTCATCTGGAAGACAAGAGGATTTCTTACCACCGCCGGTACGCCAGTCAAGCATAGTACTGCAATCAAGGAACTAATGGATGCCCTCCTACTCCCTAAAGAAGTGGCCGTTTTGAAGGTAAAGGCCCATGGGAAATTGGATACAGATGAAGCAAAGGGCAACCATTTGGCTGATCAGGCTGCTAAGCTAGCAGCCAGGGATTTGCAGGAAGTGGATGAAGACGTGTCCGGACAAGAAGAAGAAGAAGAAGTCCCTATTTTTACTCTGCAAACTCTTCCTACTGATTTGCGAATTTTGCGAGAACAGCAAGCTGTAGTCACTCCTGAAGAAATCCAGAAATGGAAAAAGAAAGGAGCCGTCCAAAAGGATGGAGTATATTACAACAACTTCAAATTCTGTCTCCCCAAAAACTTATATCCAGCAGTGGTCCAATGGGCACATGGGCCTGCACACTTGTCAAAGGAATTAATGGCCGCCCTCATACAGAAGTATTATGAAGCACCCGGAATCACAACATTGATCAGCAGCTTCTGTAAGGCCTGTGTCATTTGTGCAAAATGCAATCCAGGAAGACCAATCAAGGTGCCTGCAAAACACCTGGCAAAGCCCATGTACCCCTTCCAGCGAATCCAAATTGACCACATCCAAATGCCCAAGAGTGGGCCCCATGAATATGCACTAGTCATAGTGGACATGTTCTCAGGATGGCCAGAGGCCTACCCAGTGGCCAATATCACTGCAAAAACAACCGCAAGACGCCTACTTACAGAAATAGTATGTAGGTTTGGACTCCCAGAAGTCATTGAAAGTGATCAAGGCCCAGCCTTTACAGCAACAGTGACTAAAGAAATTTGGACTGCTCTAGGGGTGACCCTAGCCTTCCACACCCCTTACCACCCACAAAGTAGTGGTAAAGTAGAGCGCATGAATGGCACTCTAAAAGCCAGAATGTTAAAAATGTCACAAGAAACAAAGATGCCCTGGCCAGAAAGCCTGTCAATAGCTTTATTCAGTGTTAGGCACACACCTAGAGGGAAGCATTCACTGTCCCCATATGAGATTCTATTTGGGACAGCACCCAGACTAGGTTGTTATTATCCGCAGCAGTTACAGCTCCAATCAGATGTTTTAGTAGATTATGTAACTGAACTTGCAAGTGCCTTAAACAAAATACATGCCCAAGTTTTCTCTTCAATTCCAGATCCCGAATTGGATACAGGTGCCCATAACCTGCTTCCCGGAGATTGGGTTCTGGTCAAGAAGTTTGTGCGGAAAAATACCCTGGAACCAAGATTTGACGGTCCATTCCAAGTTCTCCTGATTACCGCAACTTCCGTCAAACTGGCCGGTAGGCCAAATTGGATCCACGCTTCCCACTGCAAGAAATCTCCTGCCCCAGAGGAAGCAGATACCGCACAAGCATGTACCTCTGGCACATCTTCTCCTTAATCAGCCTCATAAAGGCCCAACAAGTAGCCATCACCAAAGATATTAGTGGGTATACCTTCTGGTACAATTCATCATGCACCCATGTGGCTACTTACACCTTTGACTATTGTGATATTGTAGAATGCCCGTTCCCCACATCACAAATCCAGAGTATTTACAGAGATATCCCTCATTCAAAAGATCCATATGTTTGTGTAGTTGACAAGCAATGGGGGCACAATTGTAATCATTGGGGGGCGGCGGGATGGAATGCCGGGCCTGCCTGGGGTTACAAGCCAAAAAGTGCCTTATCTAAAGTAGATGATCAAGGTAGATCCCTTCTCCAGAGAATGACTTTAAGAAAGCCTGGGGGGGGTACACCAATGAAATTAATCCTTAACATTGAGCATCCAAGCCCAACGGATGCAGACCAGTATGTGATGGGAATGTATTGGAAAAAGGGTTCCTACCGTAAATTAGGGCATTTCTTCTTAAAAGATATGTGCAACTCTTCTGAGTGGCAAGGGGCCACCCACATGGTCCCTAACCCATTAAAACCTCACATCCAGACCTTTCAAGACATGATGGCCATTGCTAACCCCACCTTTGAAGATACCATGGCCGCTGAAACAGGTTTTAATTATGTAAATCTATGGTTAGAATGGATGAAATATAATGCCAATAAGCATAATAAGACTGCATGCTATGTGTGTGGTGGTGCCCGGCCTCACCTGGGCACTGTACCTCTAATCCTGCCAGTAGATATAGAGGAATGTGTTTTAAGCCTTTTTGCCTATCACTATGATTTTAACAGGTCCATATGTATTGTATGGACAAAGGAGTATCCTCTCCTAACCAAGGATGTCAAACCCCCAGATGGTATTACCGTGTATAAAGGTAATTACACTTGTTATGCTAATTATGATGGAATTGGTAAATTCTTGGGTAACTTCTCTAAGGGGTATTGTGCTACCTACAGGAGTGTCTCTATGAACTTGTTGCAGTTTCACACCAGGTCATTAGGGGATATCTACTGGTTGTGTGGGGATTTACAGTTAAGATCCAGAATGGACAAGGAGTGGTGGGGGGAGTGTACTTTGGCTAAAGCTATTATGCCTATACATATCATCTCTGACACACACCTCAACACCCATGAGTCCAGACACACTAAGGTTAAGCGTGATGCCCCAGTAAAAGGAAGTTTTGATCCTCATGTCTATATTGATGCCATTGGGGTGCCTAGGGGGGTGCCCAATGAATTTAAAGCAAGAGATGAAGTTGCTGCAGGATTTGAATCACTTTTTGCCATAGTTACCACAAACAAGAATTTAAATTGGATAAATTACATTTATTATAATCAACAGCGTTTTGTTAATTATACCAGAGACGCCCTCCAGGGATTGGCCGAACAATTGCAGGCCACATCCCAAATGGCTTTCCAGAATAGAATGGCCCTAGATATGATCTTAGCCGAAAAAGGAGGAGTTTGTAAAATTTTGCCCGACACCTTGACATGTTGTACCTATATCCCAGAAAACACAGGCCCTAATGGTAAAGTTACATTAGCCATAGAGAAATTAAATGACCTGTCTATAGAGTTGAAAAGGAATTCTGGGATACAAGATCCCTGGGAAAGATGGTTTGGCTGGATGACGGGATGGCAAAAGGCTTTAATGCATATTGGTATGGCTATACTAATTTTTCTTTTTCTCTTTGCTCTTCTCTTTTGTTGTATTCTCCCATGTCTGAGAAAATCCCTCCTGAAGACTGTTGACCAAGCGGCACCCACTTTCGCCCATCTTGAAGTTGATGACCAAGATTTCCAAGACATCAACTCACCCTGTCTGCCGCTGCAAACAATCCCTTTTGTTGATAAAGTGCAGGAATTCTAGGAAGGGACTAGCTCAGGGACAGCATCTGTCAGTGAATGGTAAAGGCCCCATGTGGAGAAGTGGTGGGTTAGCTGCCATGGGATACCCTTGGGTGTGAAGTGTTCGAGAGCCATACTGACGGATGAGTTAGCCTATTAGGGTCAGATCTAGGGACAGCCTTGCACTTTGCATTAACACCTAGCTAGCAGCCACGGGGTTTCTGTGCCTTTGGGTTAACACGTCTTCCTGGTACTAACTTAATAAAGTTTTATCTCTTAGAATCTAACATTTCATAGGGGGGACTGATGTGGGATTATTTAAAAAACCTTATTGTATTTGTATTCAATTATTGCACTAACTCCATTTTAACTTTATACTGTGACAATCCTCCATTTTGTCCTCATAACCTAACTTGTTCATTTTAAAATCACCTTACATGACAGAATTTCCCAGCACATCTAATACAATAGAACAAAGACTGTATTTTCTATAAAGATATGATTAACACAGGAATTGCTGACTTTTCCTTAGATTTGCAACAAAGTATAATTTGAAGGCCATGCGAACACAGTAGTAATGAAATGTTCTATTCATAAGAGACCTTGCACCTGGCCACGAGGCCTGAGATCACCGACCGTGTAAAATGACGCTCAAGACCCCTTGTCCCCCACCCGTGTCCAGAACAATCCCATCTCTTGGTGGGTGGACACGGGATTAACCACTTAGTCTTTTGAGCCAATTAATAATATTGATAGGTGGACACTAATCCCGACACTTGACAATTAATCCAATTAATGATGTTTATTTACTGATATTCTAATAAGCAATGATGACGTAAAATGTCTCTTAAAAGGGCCTGCGCGCCCGCTTTTTAATCACTTGCCAATAAATTTTCTCGAAGTTATTTTAACCTGAACCTTGTGTGTCAGACTTAATTACTTCAGCGTATATACGCAATTTACTTTATCAATTTGGACAGGAACAGATAGACATTTAAACATTTTGGTTTACTGCTAAAAAGTACCATAACAACTGGTATGAAAGCTGGAGGGAAGAAAGCCATAAATATGTCGAAGACAGTTGAGGTGATTCAGAAAAGTGATGAAGCGCCCAGTGTCTTTTATGACCGATTATTGGAGGCATACCGCTTGTATACCCCCTTTAATCCGGAAGACACTGATAATTCCCGAATGGTAAACTCTGCCTTTGTCAGCCAAGCTTATGGAGATATTAAGCGCAAGCTACAGAAGTTAGAAGGGTTTGCAGGAATGTCCATTACCCAACTAATGGAGGTAGCGAATAAGGTGTATATGAATAGGGAATCAGAAAGTAAGAAAGAGGAAGAGCGCAAGATGCGTAAAAAGGCGGATATGCTAGCGGTAGCGATCGCAGGCGTAGATAGACGGGGCCCAGATAGAGGCGATAGTAGGTGGAATAGGGAACCCCTGAGTAGGAATCAGTGCGCGTATTGCAGAGAAGAAGGGCATTGGAGAAGCGAGTGTCCAAAAAGAGAGCAATACGAGAGAGACCCACCCAGGGCAGGTTATGGAAACTTTAGAGGCAGAGCGAGAGGTAGAGGAGGTCCCGGAGGGAGTAATAGTGGTAACAGAGGAAGTGTAAGAGAAGATAGATACAATCCCGCAGCGCAAAGGTCCCGCGATAGAGAAGATAGGGACTTTGTAGGATTGGCTGACACGGTCACGGAGAGCTATTGATACCGACCGGGCTCCATCCCCCTTGGTCGAGCGGAGCCTATGGTCGATGTATCAATAAGGGGAAAAAGGAGTGCATTCATGATCGACACTGGTGCTGAACATTCGGTGGTGACTGACCTAGTTGCTCCTCCATCTGGAAGAACTATTACCGTAATAGGAGCAACTGGAAGGAGTACTGCAAAACCGGTTCTTAAAAGTCAACTCTGTACATTGGGAGGCCACGTAGTAAAACATCAATTCCTTTACATGCCTGAATGTCCAGTCCAATTGCTGGGACGTGATTTGCTATCCAAATTACAAGCGCAGATTACGTTCCTACCAAACGGAACAACATCCTTAAAGTTTAATGGACCTTCAGGTATTATGACATTATCCGTACCAAAGGAAGAAGAGTGGCGACTTTATACAGCGTTGACTAGCCAAAACCCTAGGAGTGATGAATCCTTATTCAACATACCAGGAGTTTGGGCAGAGAACAACCCACCAGGACTGGCCCGCAATATTCCACCTATTAAAATCGAACTAAAACTTGGGGTTTATCCAGTAAGCCTACGACAATATCACATCCCGCAGAAGGCTAAGAAGAACATTCAATCTTATCTGGATAAGTTCATACGGTATGGTATCCTAAAATTCTGTACTTCCCCCATGAACACCCCATTGCTGCCTGTTCAAAAGCCCGGTACAGATGAGTATCGCCCTGTGCAGGACTTGAGAGCAGTCAATGATGCGGTTGTTAGTATACACCCAGTTGTGCCCAATCCGTATAATCTGCTTGCTTTAATTCCGGGCGGGGCTACCTATTTTACAGTCCTAGACCTCAAAGATGCCTTCTTTTGCCTTCGAATTGCCGCAGAAAGCCAATGTATCTTCGCTTTCCAATGGGAAAACGCTGTAACGGGCTCAAAACGCCAGATGACTTGGACAAGACTGCCCCAAGGGTTCAAAAATTCACCTACCTTATTTGGTTCAGCTCTAAGTCAAGATCTACTGGATTTCGAGTCCATCCCAGGAGAGTGTGTATTGTTACAATATGTAGATGACTTGTTGATAGCCGCAGTCACAAGGGAAATATGTCAGCAAGCAACGCACGATCTGCTACACATTCTCTGGAAGGCAGGATACAAGGTGTCTAGGAAGAAGGCCCAGTTGTGTCTGCCAACTGTCAAATATTTGGGATTCCATATCTCTGAAGGTCAAAGAATAATGGGGCCAGAGAGAAAAGAAGCTGTGTGCCAAATACCAACACCCAAGAATAGAAGACAAGTGCGAGAGTTCTTGGGGGCAGCAGGCTTCTGTAGGATATGGATTCCCAGTTATGCGATATTGGCGAAACCTCTGTATGCAGCTATCAAGGGTACAGAACACGACCCCTTCCTATGGACTCAAGAACAGCAAACGGCATTTGAAGATGTGAAGAGGGCTTTGATGAGTGCCCCAGCATTAGGTCTACCTGATCACACATGACCATTCTACCTGTATGTACACGAGCAAAGAAGAATGGCTGTGGGAGTATTGACACAGTACTTGGGATCATGGCAAAGACCTGTTGCCTACATGTCTAAGCAACTGGACGCAGTGGCCAGCGGTCTTCCACCTTGTCTAAGAGCCGTAGCTGCAGCCGCCCTGCTGGTAGCTGAAGCCGATAAACTCACTCTGGGTCAAGAACTTTATGTACGAGTTCCACATGCAGTACAGACGTTGTTGGATTACAAAGGAAATCATTGGTTTAGTAACAGCCGTATGACCAAGTATCAAGCAATGTTGTGTGAAAACCCAAGAGTGCATTTAGAGACTGTAAATACCTTAAATCCAGCTACCCTTCTGCCGCAACCTACTGAAAGTCAACATGATTGTTTGGAAGTGATGGATGAAGTATTTTCAAGTAGACCAGATCTTCGTGATTTTCCCATCCAGAACCCCGATGTCCAATATTATACAGACGGCAGTAGTTACGTGAAAGAAGGGATTCGCTATGCAGGATACGCAGTAACAACGATAGATAAGGTGATAGAAGCTCGGCCACTGTCAAAAGGAACATCAGCACAAAAGGCAGAATTGATAGCACTGACACGAGCATTACAATTGGCTGAAGGTTTAAGAGTGAACATCTACACGGACTCCAAGTATGCGTTTTTAACCACTCATGCCCACGGAGCTTTGTATAAAGAAAGAGGACTATTGAATTCAGAGGGCAAAGAAATCAAGTACGCAGCTGAAATACTACAACTATTGGAAGCAGTATGGGAACCGAAAGAAGTCGGTATTATACATTGTCGAGCGCATCTGAGAGGAGATGGTGATGTAACCAAAGGAAATCGGATGGCAGATAGTGCAGCTAAGCGTGCCGCTGAATCAGGAAGACAGGAATATGTGGAACATATAGCTGCTCTTATTACAACTCCACTGTCTCAATGGACTCCAGTTTATACAGCTCAAGAAGAGGAGTGGTTAAAGACTGAACCTGGAAAGTATTTGGAGAACAAATGGTATCAGTTAGAAGATGGGAGAATAGTCATTCCAGCATCACTAGCGGTAGAAATCGTCCAAAACTATCATAACAGGACGCATTCTGGAAGAGATGGTACAGAAGAATCTCTCAGAAAACATTTCTACATACCAAGATTGTCCAACTTAACTCAAGCCATTGTACGAAGATGTGTAATGTGTGCTAAAAATAATGCAAGGCAAGGACCAGTAAAGCCACCAGGAGTTTAGTATATGGGGGGACTCCCTATGTCCGATCTACAAATTGACTATACAGTAATGCCTAAATCTGGTGGACATCGCTACTTACTAGTAGTTGTGTGTACCTATTCAGGCTGGGTAGAAGCATGTCCTACTCGTACAGAGAAAGCAGGAGAAGTTGTGAGATTCCTGCTACGAGAAATAATACCCCGATATGGACTACCCTGCTCTATAGGATCGGACAATGGTCCAGCTTTTGTTCATCAGTGCCTACAACAACTGACTCATATGCTTGGTATAAAGTGGAGACTTCATACGGCATATAGACCTCAGAGTTCTGGTAAAGTAGAGAGAATGAATAGAACTATTAAGAACCAGTTGGCAAAAATGTGTCAGGAAACCCAACTTAAATGGAACGTCCTTTTGCCTATAGCTCTGTTGCGAATTCGCAGTACACCTACCAGAAGGATGGGTCTCTCTCCTTTTGAGATCATGTATGGGCGTCCACCTCACGTACTTGGTAACTTAAGGGGGGATTTGAGTCAGTTGGGAGGAGGAATTACCCGGCAGCAGGTTGTAGTGTTGGGTAAGACTATGGAGGAGGTACAGAAACGGGTACAAGATAGATTACCTGTGAATATTTATCCCCCAGTTCATAGTTACCACCCAGGAGACCAAGTGTGGATTAAAGAGTGGAATAATGTACCGTTAGGGCCCAAGTGGAGAGGTCCTTATGTTGTTCTTTTGTCTACCCCTACAGCGATAAAAGTGGCCGAAGTGACTCCGTGGATTCATCACTCCAGGGTTAAACCAGCAGCGGTGGATTCTTGGCAAGCTACATTAGATCCAGAGAATCCCTGCAAGATCCGGTTAAAGCGCACGACTCAGTCGGAGTGATGAGGAAACTTGTGGATTACAAATTTTATTGTTTCAGAGATTGGTAAGTGAGTGTTGAGACGGCCATAACAAAGCCTGTCTGCTCACCGACGTGTAGTTAAAAAGCCAGGAAAGTCTCGAAGGGACCCCTGTGAAGACGAGCAGAACTCCATTCCCTGCAGCCCTTACATCCTGGAAGCTGAGGTGCCATCGCACGGACGAAGACTGAGGATGCCGACGAAAGATGTGCTTCTGATAATGTTTATTTATATGTATTTTTATATTCAGGAAGGTAGAGGTACCGACACTCCTAGCTGTGAGGTATGCATTAAGACTACAAGAACAGGTAACCATATTTCCCAGACCCTAATTTGGCATTCGCAATATGAGTGTAAAGGTGATGTGTCTAGGTGTAGATACTTAAATGTAGAGTATAGTGTATGCCATTTGGGGATAGGAGAACCTAAGTGCTTCAATCCAGAGTATCAACCCCGTACAATTTGGTTGACTCTCAGGAATGGAGATCCTCAGGGGACCCTAATAAACAAAACGGTGTTAGAATCCATACATTCTTCGGGTGTTCTGCTATTTGATGCATGTAAAGCAATATCAAGTGGTATGTATGTGGGGATCTTAGATGGGAGAGAACGTATGGGTCTAATGATAAATATATATGTCCCAGCAGTAAAAATAAGTATGTGAGTCCTAGATGCCCAAATAGGGATTATAATTTTTGCTCATATTGGTCTTGTGTGGGGTGGGCAACTTGGGGACAGACAGCAGACAAGGACATGATTGTGACTAAGTTGCCTACCAATCCATACTGTAAGTCTATGGAATGCAATCCAGTCCATATTCTTATAAATAATCCTGACCAATTCTTGGATAGATATGGTAATTTATTTGGGTTTCAAATATACGGGACGGGTTTAGATCCTGGGACAGTATTGTTTATAGGGATAGAGACTGATACGGTAACCTCCCAAACTCATCAGGTATTCCATTCGTTTTATGAAGAGATGAGTATAGATAATAAGATCCCCCATAACACTAAAAACCTGTTCATTGATTTAGCCAAAAGTATTGCCGGTAGTCTTAATGTTACCAACTGCTATGTGTGTGGAGGTACTAACATGGGAGACCAATGGCCTTGGGAAGCAAAGGAGGTAATGTCCGGTTCTGAGGCAGTTGAACAATTAATATCTTCACAAGCCGATTATCAGATGAGTGTTAGAGGTAAATCTGAGTGGAGATTAAAGACCTCCATCATAGGTTATGTTTGCATAGCAAGGAAAGAAATTATGTTTAATACTTCTGTAGGAGAGTTAACTTGTCTAGGGCAAAAAGCTTATGATGATGATACAAAGAATACAACTTGGTGGTCGGCTTCAAATGTCTCAGAACCATCTAACCCGTTTGCAAGATATGCCAATTTAAAGGACGTATGGTTTATGGTTAGTTGGAGAGCCCCAGCAAATTTGTACTGGATCTGTGGTAAGAAGGCCTATTCGGAGTTACCACAGGACTGGGAAGGGGCATGTGTGTTAGGTATGCTCAAACCATCCTTCTTCTTGTTACCTATTGAAACAGGTGAGACTTTGGGTGTTAAAGTGTATGATGTGAATCATAGGAAGAAAAGGGGACCCATAGAGATAGGCGCCTGGGAAGATGATGAATGGCCTCCCCAGCGTATCATAGATTATTATGGGCCAGCCACGTGGGCAGAGGATGGTACTTTCGGATATAGAACCCCAATTTATATGCTCAACCGCATTATAAGATTACAGGCGGTGGTTGAGATAATTACTAATGAGACCTCACAAGCGCTCAATCTTCTAGCGAAGCATAATACCAGGATGAGGACAGCAGTGTACCAAAATAGATTAGCCTTGGATTACCTATTGGCAGTAGAGGGAGGTGTATGTGGGAAGTTTAACCTGAGCAATTGCTGTCTTCAAATAGATGAAGAAGGGCAAGCAATAGCTGAGCTTACTAGCCATATGGTTAAACTAGCGCATGTGCCTACTCAGGTATGGAAAGGGTACAATCCAAGCAGTTGGTTTGGTAACTGGTATGAGCAATTTGGAGGGCTTAAGGCATTGGTAGGTGGAGTCATACTGATTTTGATTGTTGTGTCTACTCCTGCCATGTCTTATTCCCTTAGTAGTTAGGTCTGTGCAAAGCCTGATAGAAAATATAGCAGAAAGGAAGGCTGCAGCACAGATAATGGCTATATATAAATATAAGGCTCTAGATCAGGGAGAACCAATGCAGGAAGAGGAGTGTTGAGGGATTCACATCATAGGAAAAGTCTGGTCTGGTTCATGGTAACCTGAGGTGTATGCAAACCAAGGTTAAGTGATGCCTCAAGTAATTGTGAAATATCAAGAGGCATCAAAGGGGGGAATGTAGTGGAATCTCGGTAAAAATAAATTTAGTAGGCCGAGATTACCACGTGGCATGTGTACGTGCATATGCTGACGTATCGGTCGGTTGGTTGCACGTGGCAAGATACGATCAGTAGTGTACGGAGCATGTGCGAGAATACAGGATGTAGTATTCCCCTCCTCCATTGTGCTGGACAAGCCATGTGGTCAAGCAGGAAGTTAATTCTTATTTGTTTTGATTGGGTAAGAGAATGTGCGGGTGGAGCTTAATATGGGAGGAGTTATATGCCTATATAAGGAGCCTGCACTATTGTCCGGGGCTCAGAACCTGTTGTATTTTGGTGACATTAGTCCCTCTGAGTCCCGATCGGTGAACCGAATAAAGAATCTCTTCCTTCCTGAAGAAACCTGTGTCCATCTCTCTGTGCTTGGCTTCCGTCAGTTTCTCCGGTATCAATGTCACACATGTCATGTGTCCTTAAGGGGTTAAGAACCATCTGGGGACATACTGTGGAGTTACTGGGTGGACACCATTTCATGTATCAGAGGCACACGGTGAGAACAGTGGATGAAGCACATGGTGAGAACAATGGATGGCGGCCATTTTAACTCACAGACATTGTTGTGACTTTTCTACACAGTGCCATCTCGCCGGTATTTGGTACACAACGACATTGTGCAGTAGTTTTAAACTATACAACAGGGGACACATTATACAGTAATTATTTTTTTATATAATCTGTATATGTTCTGCGGAATCTGCATTAAACTGTATCTTCCAAACTACTGAATGGATCTGGGTGAATTTTAGATATGTGGTTCACCCAGATCCCCTGGTTCTGAGGATATACTTTATATGGGGTTATTGCATGTTTTGGGGTCCCTGCGATAGGTTTCATAAAACTGTTTTCTTCTGCCTGTGATAATGAGATTACCCATTGTGTTCAGTAATCCTATTACAGGCAGAGGGGAGGATTTTGTGTGGGAGTGTCTGTGTGTATTGTACAGATTGATTGGTTGTTTTGTCCCTCCCTGTGGGCGGTCCTGTATTCTCAACAACTGTAATAAAAACCAGGCTGGGAGTGCCAGCCTCAGATTCTGCTTGACCCTCAAACCGATGTGTCGTCTCGTTTTGGGGGGAATTGGATAGTATGCTGACTGCCAGGAGTGTAAGCGGATTGTATACTTTTCCTGTTCAGCTGATTCCAGAATTCGTACAATTTGCAGTTCGGGAGATTGGTACTTGCAGTAGCTGCTGGTCTATGGAAAAGGGGATTATCACCTAAACAGTTTTTATCCTCTTGTAAGTGAAACGGTCCGTTACACCTACCCCTAAAACTTAGACGCAGGTATTAGCTTTTCTAGGGACAGCAGGGTACTATAGGAAGTTTGTCCCCAATTACAGCGCCCTAGCCAAACCCCTCACTGACCTGACCCGTAAAAACCTTCCCCGCCAAGTAACCTGGATCCCGGAGTGTGAGCAGGCATTCCAACACCTGAAAAATGCACTTGTTAATGCCCCTGTCTTGGCAGCTCCCAATCCAACTAAACTTTTTCTTGTACACACAGACGCTTCTATGTTTGGATTGGGGGCAGTACTGAGCCAAGTCGGGGCCGATGGCGGAGAACATCCCGTGGCTTACATCAGTCGCAAGTTGTTACCCAGAGAAGTAAGCTACGCCGCCATCGAGAAGGAATGCCTGGCTGTGGTGTGGGCCCTAAAGAAGTTGCAGCCGTATTTATATGGACAGGCTTTTTCCCTGCTCACGGATCACAACCAGTTTGTCTGGCTGAACCGGGTGGCTGGGGACAATGCCAGGCTGCTGCACTGGAGTTTGGCGCTGCAGCCTTTTGTCTTTAACATTCAGTACCGCCCGGGTAAGCAAAATGGGAACGCTGACGGGTTGTCATGACAAACTGATCTGGAGAAATGATCCGTGAGCACCCTGGACATCCCCAAGCCGATCCGTGTGGGATCAGACTGTGTATGCCGGCTTGTGGGCAAGGGGGAGCAGTGTAGCGGAATGTATTAAGCCTGTCCTGTAACATTCCTATGTGACTGTATTCGTTATTGTATTCGTGTGGTCTTTTCCCCATTGCTATGGTATTTATATGTATTAATCGTATGTTATTCGGTAGTTTCCATCCGTACTCTATACAAATGGAAAATACCAAACTAATGGACCACCCCAGAGAGAAGTGTGTCGGCTATTAAGTGCGCATACTTCTCTGACCGCAAGTTAATAGGCACTTTGTGGATGTATCTGGGTGGCCGCCATTCGGTATATGAACACGTGGCGGCGGCCATCTTACGCATGAAAATCTCAGCGGTGTTTGATCGTCGAGTGTCTGGAACTCAAATCGGACACTCGATTACCCGAACACCGCTGAGACCTCCAGAGCTCCATAACTCCCGAACGGGAAGGTTAATCAAAACCCCGTGCGGTAGTTTTAAGGTACCGAACGAGGGGATTCGTATGAAGGGAAAGTTAATCGTGGATGGCAGTATTTTCTATGTATTTTATCTACCGAACGAAGACCGACCGCAGGGCCAAAATGCATGGAACCCTTTCCGGATACCACCTCGTGTGCGGTCGGTCAAATACACCCTCCACCTAACTCCCGAACCCCTGGTCCGATCTGGGTGAATTTTGGATATGTTAGTCACCCAGATCAGGGCTACCAGGGGGTAGCATTTAAATAACTGTACCAGGCTGTTTTGGGGTACATCCAGAATAGGGGTAAACATTTATAAGTTATAAGTGGATTATGTGTCACACTGAGGGGAGGAGAGGTATGGGAGGTAACTACTGTACTATTGGCTAATGTACTAATTACTGTAAACCCCTCCCTTGCAAGAGAGAACCTTTTATATGAAAGTTGTGTGATTAAATATTTCTGTTCTGCTCCTGATGCTGTGTGTCATCCAGTTATTGGGAGCACTGAATTACTATTCTTTGGATCTATAATACTTGTTCCTGAGCCTCACTGGGATCTTAAGTGGAGAATAGCTGTGTAATATCAGCTCTCCGCTACACTCGCCTCATGTCATTAATAAAATTAAGATTATAGGTACACTAAAGCTAGCATAATCTACAATTGTTTAATTACTATATGCTCTTTATATTTGTATTTTATTATAGTTATCACAGCAATCTTAATGTTATGTGCATATGGACTAGTCACGACTAAAAATAAAGAATGCTATGTTAGTTCCGTTTGGAATTGGGTGTCCTGTGTGGATTTTTACGAATCCTAGTAACAGAGTCTTTGGATCTTTAGGCTGGCTGCACAGTTCTTCTAGACCTGTAATAAATCAAGAGAGCTAGGCCTGAGAGCCGCAAGTGCCTTTGTAAAGGCAATAGCAATCAATGTAAGCATAGCTGCAGAGGGGACGATACCTGCCTGGAAGGAGAGCTGCAGCGGCATAGTTAGAGGGAATGATACCTGCCTGGAAGGAGAGCTGCAGCGGCATAGTTAGAGGGAATGATACCTGCCTAGAAGGAGAGCTGCAGCGGCATAGTTAGAGGGGACGATACCTGCCTAGAAGGAGAGCTGCAGCGGCATAGTTAGAGGGAATGATACCTGCCTGGAAGGAGAGCTGCAGCGGCATAGTTAGAGGGGACGATACCTGCCTGGAAGGAGAGCGGCAGCGGCATAGTTAGAGGGAATGATACCTGCCTGGAAGGAGAGCTGCAGCAGCATAGTTAGAGGGAATGATACCTGCCTGGAAGGAGAGCTGCAGCGGCATAGTTAGAGGGAATGATACCTGCCTGGAAGGAGAGCTGCAGCGGCATTGTTAGAGGGGACGATACCTGCCTGGAAGGAGAGCTGCAGCGGCATAGTTAGAGGGGACGATACCTGCCTGGAAGGAGAGCTGCAGCGGCATAGTTAGAGGGAATGATACCTGCCTGGAAGGAGAGCTGCAGCGGCATAGTTAGAGGGGATGATACCTGTCTGGAAGGAGAGCTGCAGCGGCATAGTTAAAGGGGATGATACCTGCCTGGAAGGAGAGCTGCAGCGGCAGAGTTAGAGGGGATGATACCTGCCTGGAAGGAGAGCTGCAGCGGCATAGTTAGAGGGAATGATACCTGCCTGGAAGGAGAGCTGCAGCAGCATAGTTAGAGGGAATGATACCTGCCTGGAAGGAGAGCTGCAGCGGCATAGTTAGAGGGGACCATACCTGCCTGGAAGGAGAGCTGCAGCGGCATAGTTAGAGGGGACGATACCTGCCTGGAAGGAGAGCTGCAGCGGCATAGTTGGAGGGAATGATACCTGCCTGGAAGGAGAGCTGCAGCGGCATAGTTAGAGGGGATGATACCTGCCTGGAAGGAGAGCTGCAGCGGCATAGTTAGAGGGAATGATACCTGCCTGGAAGGAGAGCTGCAGCAGCATAGTTAGAGGGAATGATACCTGCCTGGAAGGAGAGCTGCAGCGGCATAGTTAGAGGGGACAATACCTGCCTGGAAGGAGAGCTGCAGCGGCATAGTTAGAGGGGATGATACCTGCCTGGAAGGAGAGCTGCAGCAGCATAGTTAGAGGGAATGATACCTGCCTGGAAGGAGAGCTGCAGCGGCATAGTTAGAGGGGACGATACCTGCCTGGAAGGAGAGCGGCAGCGGCATAGTTAGAGGGAATGATACCTGCCTGGAAGGAGAGCTGCAGCAGCATAGTTAGAGGGAATGATACCTGCCTGGAAGGAGAGCTGCAGCGGCATAGTTAGAGGGAATGATACCTGCCTGGAAGGAGAGCTGCAGCGGCATTGTTAGAGGGGACGATACCTGCCTGGAAGGAGAGCTGCAGCGGCATAGTTAGAGGGAATGATACCTGCCTGGAAGGAGAGCTGCAGCGGCATAGTTAGAGGGGATGATACCTGTCTGGAAGGAGAGCTGCAGCGGCATAGTTAAAGGGGATGATACCTGCCTGGAAGGAGAGCTGCAGCGGCAGAGTTAGAGGGGATGATACCTGCCTGGAAGGAGAGCTGCAGCGGCATAGTTAGAGGGAATGATACCTGCCTGGAAGGAGAGCTGCAGCAGCATAGTTAGAGGGAATGATACCTGCCTGGAAGGAGAGCTGCAGCGGCATAGTTAGAGGGGACCATACCTGCCTGGAAGGAGAGCTGCAGCGGCATAGTTAGAGGGGACGATACCTGCCTGGAAGGAGAGCTGCAGCGGCATAGTTGGAGGGAATGATACCTGCCTGGAAGGAGAGCTGCAGCGGCATAGTTAGAGGGGATGATACCTGCCTGGAAGGAGAGCTGCAGCGGCATAGTTAGAGGGAATGATACCTGCCTGGAAGGAGAGCTGCAGCAGCATAGTTAGAGGGAATGATACCTGCCTGGAAGGAGAGCTGCAGCGGCATAGTTAGAGGGGACAATACCTGCCTGGAAGGAGAGCTGCAGCGGCATAGTTAGAGGGGACAATACCTGCCTGGAAGGAGAGCTGCAGCCAGGTGGAAGAGATCCGGAGAGACCCCAGTCAAGCTTCGGCAACTGGGGCTGAAGCGTTCCAGGGTCCCTGCAAACGGCTAGGAAGCGGACTGGGCGGAGGTTCTCGGTCGGAGTACAGGAGCGCTGCCACTATTAATCTACTTTTGTCCTTTACTTCGTGAAACAGAAGCGATTCCTGTTTTATGTTAACAGTTGAGACCCTGTGATAATGCCTTATTTTTTTTAAACAATAAGTATTTTACCATCCGGTGGAAGATTTGCATTGTTTCTATTGGTTTTGTTTACTGAAAAACAACATTATTTTTTACAGTTTGATCAGAAAAACAGATTACTTTTAAAATAGTATATTTATTTCGGAAAATAGACATCAGTTTTGAAAAATGTCAGAAAATAAATCTAAGATTAACAGTCTGAGATCAGAAGGTGGAGAGGCCAGACACATTGTAACATAATACTGTGCAGGATACAAAAATATATATTTATATAATTAGATGGACAAACAGAATAATCTGGGAGTGAGTGACATGGAAAGGAAGATACTCAGTATGACAGACTAGTAAATAAAGGTCAAGAAGAGAAATCAGCTGTAATGTGTGGGGGAACCTAGAGCGCTGTGATTATGGGGGTGAAGCTGTAATGTGTGGGGGAACCTAGAGCGCTGTGATTATGGGGGGTGAAGCTGTAATGTGTGGGGGAACCTAGAGCGCTGTGATTATGGGGGGTGAAGCTGTAATGTGTGGGGGAACCTAGAGCGCTGTGATTATGGGGGGTGAAGCTGTAATGTGTGGGGGAACCTAGAGCGCTGTGATTATGGTGGTGATGCTGTAATGTGTGGGGGAACCTAGAGCGCTGTGATTATGGGGGTGAAGCTGTAATGTGTGGGGGAACCTAGAGCGCTGTGATTATGGGGGGTGAAGCTGTAATGTGTGGGGGAACCTAGAGCGCTGTGATTATGGGGGGTGAAGCTGTAATGTGTGGGGGAACCTAGAGCGCTGTGATTATGGGGGGTGAAGCTGTAATGTGTGGGGGAACCTAGAGCGCTGTGATTATGGGGGGTGAAGCTGTAATGTGTGGGGGAACCTAGAGCGCTGTGATTATGGGGGTGATGCTGTAATGTGTGGGGGAACCTAGAGCGCTGTGATTATGGGGGGTGAAGCTGTAATGTGTGGGGGAACCTAGAGCGCTGTGATTATGGGGGTGAAGCTGTAATGTGTGGGGGAACCTAGAGCGCTGTGATTATGGGGGTGAAGCTGTAATGTGTGGGGGAACCTAGAGCGCTGTGATTATGGGGGTGAAGCTGTAATGTGTGGGGGAACCTAGAGCGCTGTGATTATGGGGGGTGAAGCTGTAATGTGTGGGGGAACCTAGAGCGCTGTGATTATGGGGGGTGAAGCTGTAATGTGTGGGGGAACCTAGAGCGCTGTGATTATGGGGGGTGAAGCTGTAATGTGTGGGGGAACCTAGAGCGCTGTGATTATGGTGGTGATGCTGTAATGTGTGGGGGAACCTAGAGCGCTGTGATTATGGGGGTGAAGCTGTAATGTGTGGGGGAACCTAGAGCGCTGTGATTATGGGGGGTGAAGCTGTAATGTGTGGGGGAACCTAGAGCGCTGTGATTATGGGGGGTGAAGCTGTAAGATATAGGGGACCCTAGAAGCTCTGTGATAATGGGGATAAGGGAGTAAGCAGCTAAGTATGGAGTGCTGAAATGGCAAAGGGAGGAGCTGTAATATATGGAAGTAATATGGTTTCCTGTCATAAACGCAGAAAAGCTGGTGGGAAAGCAAGGTGAGAGAATGGTGCCGAGAAGCAAGTTACAGAAAAGACAGGAGGAGCAGATGCAAGGGTTCGAAAAGTGAAAATACATGTGATGAGACAGATATGATGGGATTAAAAGCCCTCTGTTTGGGACAACAAATATCTCTGAACACATTTTAAAACACACAACAAACCAAAACAGAGAAAAACACAAAATGAGATGCCCTGCGTGTGCCACCATCACAGAGAAACAAAATACAAATTAGAACAAAACACTCAGAGAGGAGACATTACTGTCTGAGAACGGCTCCATTACACGGGGGAGACGCACGGGGACCTTAAGGATGGTTGCCGTTTACATGATCTCCTAGCAAGAGCAGAGGACATTCTTCAAACAGTCAGAGACCGCCCTGATCAGTCTGAGCGCGAGGTAGGGGATGCCGACAGTTGAGGGAGGAAACGATGAAGGACCAACTCTCGGAATCCTACAGATCAGAAGACATTTATTCCTATCACTTCCACCAGGACTGGAAGAGAAGGCGTTCATTGGGTCCTTGTAAACGTCACAAACTTTGGAACAAGGCAGATTTCATGTTTATATAGTGGTATATCGCTGGCCACTGGCTATAATTATGGCAACCTCAGACAGATGTGGAGGGAGGCTAAGGTGGAAACATCTGCTAAGAAGAACAGATTGAGGTTTTAAGGCTTGCTGAGAACAGCAGGAGTGCCAAATAAAGACTATTCCTTATGGGCTACAAACAAACTAGAACATATTTTGCTTCCCACACAAAGAGCTGATCAAACAAACCCAAATAAAAACAAACTACACAATACAGATTTACTTTGTTTCATGGAAACCAGCCTGTTTTCATACGTTTTTCTGAAGGTTGCAGTTAAGGCAGTGATGCACTGCCTGGGCACTCTGGTTACCCATCTTCTGTAGTGCATATCTGAGAGCTTGAGACAGTGGTGGAAATTGAGTTTTGCATATACTGACTGGAGAGTCGGGAAGGGGTACCAGCCCTGTGTATGCCCAGCCCTCCCCATCACTAGTTCAGTAGGTTTCCCTGTTCCTGCGCCCGGGTCAGACTGTCCTTCCTGTGGAGGTGATGCACACCCATTCTTTTTGGACTCCGATGTGGGCGTCCAGAAGGGGGTTTTTCTACACACAACCCATCCTCCGGTGGTATGCATGTCTCCCCAATGTCGTCCTCTATCACGGTCTCCTGATCTGCCTCCTCCGAGAGGACCTGCTGCTCAGCGGCTTCTTCCTCTTCCTCCACTGCTCCAGACAGAAGGTCCTGTGCTTCCTCTTGGGAGAATTCCTTCCCATACTCATTTGGTAGGGGCCCTCTCCGGGCCCCAACAACCTCAGCATCTCGGCTGCTGCTCCATCCAAGCCCTGAGCTTTCCTTGTCTGAGTAAGCTTGAGCGGCCCGGCTGAGTTCCTGCATAGATTGGCTGAATCTTTGTTGCAGTTCCAGAGCTGTGTCCCTGCTGAAGGAAGTGCGATGTGCCAGGGACCTCTCCGTGTTGGGTGCCGCCTTTTCCACAAACATTTTTTGCCAGTTTGCCAACATGTCCTCTTCAGAGCTCGCAGAGCTGGCAACTGCACTACTAAGAGGAGATCGGGCAGGGTTATCTGCACTCCGTGCCCGCTGTGGGTAGTTTGCTGCAGACGCTGGGCTATTGGGTACTGTGCGATGCCTGTCTGGACTGCCCTCCTCACCCTGCACAAGGCTAAGGGAGATTGCTTGCCGGGTGGCATAGGTACAGTTGGGTAATGGGCTATTTTTGGGGATTCGCACCTTTTCATCTGAGAACTCTATCACCTTGCGGCCGGGGTACATAGGATGTGGTGGGGGAGGTGTGGGGTACGGGCTCAGTTTCTCAAAAGTGGGAGGGTCCTCAGAAGTGCTATCTACACTACTCTGCTGTTGGAGCCCCCCATTTTGCTGCCTGCTCTCCTCCACTCTCTCACCTGGACCACTCATGTCCACATGCACAAAGACATCCTCTGCAGTGGGGCCGCTGCCACTGCTAGATGTGGCAGAGTTTAGGATGAGCGACTCTGGCTTTTCTAGTACACGGGCAATGATAGAAGTGGGCACCACATCAGAGTGTGAAAGACCAGGTGGAGGGGTCTCCTGTCCAGATCGTGGAGATGATGCTGTGCTTTCAAAGTGTTTGCTCACCATGTCCTGTAGTTTGTACGGCAACTGTATAGGAAAGAACCAACAGATCAACGCGAGGGAGTGGAAGCACTCACACACTAACATATGGGAGAAGCAAGCACATCAACGATGTGGGGAAGCAGACACAAGCACATAAAGTGCTTTAAGGGTTTGGAGTATTCCCTTACACAAATACAGCATGATCGGAGACATTTATGAACTATTAATACTCACATCTGCAAACTTGTGGTTTCGGAAATGGGACTTGTTGCATTTAAGTAGCTGAACAGCAAGGTTACAGTCCTGCCGATAGCGTTCCTGTAATGAGAGTGACCATTTATGGAATAAAAAGTAAATAAGAAAAGGCTCCTTGTTGCATTCATCCACAAGAGCACCGGGCTGCTCACCACATTGTCCTCCCGACCATCGTGCCACTCACCATATTCTATCCCATTAACATCGGCAAGCTCGCCACATTCTATTCCATTAACACAGAGCTGCTCACCACATTCTATTCCACGAGCAACAAGCTGCTCACCACATTCGATCCCATGAATACCGGGCCGCTCGCCACATTCGATCCCATGAATACCAGGCCGCTCGACACATTCTATCCCATTAACACCGGCCAGCTCGCCACATTTATCCCATTAACACCGGCCAGCTCGCCACATTTTATCCCATTAACACCGGCCAGCTCGCCACATTCTATCCCATTAACACCGGCCAGCTCGCCACATTCTATCCCATTAACACCGGCCAGCTCGCCACATTCTATTCCATGAGCAAAAAGCTGCTCACCACATTCTAGCCCATGAATACCGGACCGCTCGCCACATTCTATCCCATGAATATTGGCCTGCTCGCAACATTCTATCCCATTAACATGGGGTCGCTCACCACATTCTTTCCCATTAACACTGGGTCGCTCACCACATTCTATCCCATTAACACCAGGTCGCTCGTCACGTTCTATCCCATTAACACCGGGCCGCTCGCCACATTCTATCCCATTAACACCGGACCGCTCGCACATTCTATCCCATGAATATTGGCCTGCTCGCAACATTCTATCCCATTAACATGGGGTCGCTCACCACATTCTATCCCATTAACACCGGGCCATTCTATCCCATTAACACCAGGTCGCTCGTCACGTTCTATCCCATTAACACCGGGCCGCTCGCCACATTCTATCCCATTAACACCGGGCCGCTCGCCACATTCTATCCCATTACCACCGGGCCGCTCGCCACATCCTATCCCATTACCACCGGGCCGCTCGCCACATCCTATCCCATTACCACCGGGCCATTCACCAGATTCTATCCCATTAACACCTGCCAGCTCACCACATTCTATCCAATGAGTACCGGGCCGCTCGCCACATTCTATCCCCTTAACACTGTGCCGCTCGCCACATTCTATCCCATTAACACCGGGCCGCATGCCACATTCTAGCCCATTAACACCGTGCCGCTCGCCACATTCTATCCCATTAACACCGGGCCGCGCGCCACATTCTAGCCCATTAACACCGGGCCGCGCGCCACATTCTATCCCATTAACACCGGGCGCTCATCACATTCTATCCCATTAACACCGGGCCGCTCATCACATTCTATCATATTAACACCATGCTGCTCGCCACATTCTATCCCATTAACACCGTGCCGCTCGCCACATTCTAGCCCATTAACACCGGGCCGCGCGCCACATTCTAGCCCATTAACACCGGGCCGCATGCCACATTCTAGCCCATTAACACCGGGCCGCGCGCCACATTCTAGCCCATTAACACCGGGCCGCGCGCCACATTCTATCCCATTAACACCGGGCCGCTCATCACATTCTATCCCATTAACACCGGGCGCTCATCACATTCTATCCCATTAACACCGGGCCGCTCATCACATTCTATCCCATTAACACCATGCTGCTCGCCACATTCTATCCCATTAACACCGGGCGCTCATCACATTCTATCCCATTAACACCGGGCCGCTCATCACATTCTATCCCATTAACACCATGCTGCTCGCCACATTCTATCCCATTAACACCCGCCAGCTCATCACATTCTATCCCATTAACACCCGCCAGCTTGTCACGTTCTATCCCCATTAACACCGGGCCACTCGCCACATTCCATCCCATTATCAGGCCACTCATCACATTTTATCCCATTCACACCGGCCGCGCGCCACATTCTATCCCATTAACACCGGCTGCTCACCACATTCTCCTGCTGACCTCTGTGCCACTCACCATATTCTATCCCATGAATACCGGGCCACTAACCACATTCTATCCCATTAACACCAGGCCACTAACCACATTCTATCCCATTAACACCAGGCCGCTCGCCACATTCTATCCCATTACCACCGGGCCGCTCGCCACATCCTATCCCATTACCACCGGGCCGCTCGCCACATCCTATCCCATTACCACCGGGCCATTCGCCAGCATCTATCCCATTAACACCTGCCAGCTCACCACATTCTATCCAATGAGTACCGGGCCGCTCGCCACATTCTATCCCCTTAACACTGTGCCGCTCGCCAAATTCTATCCCATTAACACCGTGCCGCTCGCCACATTCTATCCCATTAACACCGGGCCGCATGCCACATTCTAGCCCATTAACACCGGGCCGCGCGCCACATTCTAGCCCATTAACACCGTGCCGCGCGCCACATTCTATCCCATTAACACCGGGCGCTCATCACATTCTATCCCATTAACACCGGGCCGCTCATCACATTCTATCCCATTAACACCATGCTGCTCGCCACATTCTATCCCATTAACACCGTGCCGCTCGCCACATTCTAGCCCATTAACACCGGGCCGCGCGCCACATTCTATCCCATTAACACCGGGCCGCATGCCACATTCTAGCCCATTAACACCGGGCCGCGCGCCACATTCTAGCCCATTAACACCGGGCCGCGCGCCACATTCTATCCCATTAACACTGGGCGCTCATCACATTCTATCCCGTTAACACCGGGCCGCTCATCACATTCTATCCCATTAACACCGGGCGCTCATCACATTCTATCCCATTAACACCGGGCCGCTCATCACATTCTATCCCATTAACACCATGCTGCTCGCCACATTCTATCCCATTAACACCGGGCGCTCATCACATTCTATCCCATTAACACCGGGCCGCTCATCACATTCTATCCCATTAACACCATGCTGCTCGCCACATTCTATCCCATTAACACCCGCCAGCTCATCACATTCTATCCCATTAACACCCGCCAGCTTGTCACGTTCTATCCCATTAACACCGGGCCACTCGCCACATTCCATCCCATTATCAGGCCACTCATCACATTTTATCCCATTCACACCGGCCGCGCGCCACATTCTATCCCATTAACACCGGCTGCTCACCACATTCTCCTGCTGACCTCTGTGCCACTCACCATATTCTATCCCATGAATACCGGGCCACTAACCACATTCTATCCCATTAACACCAGGCCACTAACCACATTCTATCCCATTAACACTTGGCCGGTCATCACATTCTATCCCATTAACACTTGGCCGGTCGCCACATTGTATACAATGATATTATCACCTCCTAGTTTATATCTAACGTGCAGAGAACACACAATGTCAGTTTACCGCTATCACCCTAAAATACCCCAATGTAAAGACATATGAAGACCATTTTACATTTAATTCTTCCAGCTTGTTGATTGTGGTCTTTGCATCCAGTAATTTGTTGGTTAGTTCCACAATCTCCCAATCCAGAGTCTTCCGATCTATTTCAGCTTTTTTAATCTGCAAGAAGTTTTATATTTTTAGTACGAGACAAAACAAAGGTTGCCCCCATAGAGACTGTAGACAGAGGATAAAACAGTGCAATAAATAAAATTGAAAAATATTCAAAAAAAAAGGATTAGAGACCAGGAGAGTGGAAGGTGCAGAGTGTGGGTGCTAACCTGCCCACCAGGGAGAGCATGTATTGGGACATGGGAGACAGAAGGCTAAGATAAGGTAAGGTTTGATAAATCCAGACAGGACAGGGACCCCAAACATGAGATCCCAAACAACCAATTGTTCCCCCTTATCTACCAAACGCAACTGAATAGATCCAGCTTTGACTGAGCGATGCCTGGATGGAAAAGCAACAGCATGAATCCGGGAGAAGAGAGAGAAAAAAGAAATAAATTGGAAGAATTCAGAAAGGAGTGAATAACATGGGAGATTATCCAACAACTGTCAGCACAAATCAACTTCCCGCGTACACGCCTCCCCGACCAAACACCCAGCGCACACGCTCCCCCTGCGCAAACACCCAGCGCACATGCTCCCCCTGCGCAAACACCCAGCGCACACGCTCACCCTAGGCAAACAACCCGCATACACGCTCCCCCTGCGCAAACACCCAGCGTACACGCTCTCCCTGCGCAAACACCCCGCGTACACGCTCCCCCTGCGCAAACACCCAGCGTACACGCTCCCCCTGCGCAAACACCCCGCGTACACGCTCCCCCTGCGCAAACACCCCGCGTACACGCTCCCCCTGCGCAAACACCCCGCGTACACGCTCCCCCTGCGCAAACACCCCGCGCACACGCTCCCCCTGCGCAAACACCCCGCGCACACGCTCCCCCTGCGCAAACACCCCGCGTACACGCTCCCCCTGCGCAAACACCCCGCGTACACGCTCCCCCTGCGCAAACACCCCGCGTACATGCCCCCCTGCGCAAACACCCTGCGTACACGCTCCCCCTGCGCAAACACCCCGCGTACACGCTCCCCCTGCACAAACACCCCGCGTACACGCTCCCCCTGCGCAAACACCCCGCGTACACGCCCCCCCTGAACAAACACCCCGCGTACACGCTCCCCCTGCGCAAACACCCCGCGTACACGCTCCCCCTGCACAAACACCCCGCGTACACGCTCCCCCTGCACAAACACCCCGCGTATACGCTCCCCCGAGCAAACACTCCCCTTACGAAAACACTCGCTTAACCCCTTCACTACCAAGAACTTTTTGAATGAATATAAATATTAGCATACCATGTATTCGAAGCAAGGGATGCATAGCTAGCATATAAAGATATAACACATTTCACATATAGATTGTATTGCATTGAACTTAATGCCCACATACAGTAAATACGGTTAAATCTAAAATAAAGGTATTTAAAACTGCTCTAGGAATCATTATCAATCTCTGGAAGGCACTAATATAAGGCGGATAGTGAAATTGTAGAGATACTTCACTCCTTCCCTCCCTGACTGTAGGAATGGTATGACCCACTGAAACTTCCTTTAATGTTTGAAAGCAGGGGGTGAGCATTCAATCAGTGACTTCTAGAAGATAAATGTGTTGCTCTACAGACTGGTGATCATAAATAGAGTATAAATGAGGGTGAGAGGATATGTTGGCTACATTTCTATACTGAAAGAAGAAAAAAAAACATGGAAACAAACAAGTTTGTATCAAATTTTGGTATTGAAAAGGTTAATGTACACATTGTCTGTAAACATCTAATGTACAATTCTATCCTGTATAAACCAACCATTACAAGCCAACGAGGAACAACAGCCTAACAGAACAGTAAAATAGTGTGAGACCAAAGATGTGTAAAATGTGTAAAAATGTCTATAGACAAAGCTCCCATAACAGTATAGATCTGGAAACACACAGAGGAAAAAACAAACAAACATAACATAAAACATACAAAACAATAACAATATATTAACCCCTTAAAGAGAAACTCCAGTGCTAGGAAAACAATCCGTTCTCCTGGCGCTGCAGGTCCCCTCTCCCTCCCACTCCCCAATCCCTGGTTGCTGAAGGGGTGAAAACCCCTTTAGTCACTTACCTGAGTCCCCCGCCGATGTCCCTCGGTGGTGGTTTCGAGTCGCCGCCGCTCCTCCTCCTCATTACGTCGGCCGGTGGGCGAGACTGACCCCCGCCCTCGCCGGCCACGGAGACCTAATGCGCATGCGTGAGGACGTCCAGGGATGCTCTAGAACAGTAAATCTGTGCTGGAGACACGGAAGGGTCCTCTAGTGACTGTCTAGTAGACAGCCACAAGAGGTGTAGTTAACCCTGCAATGTAAATATTGCAGTTTATGAAAACTGCAATAATTACAGCTGCAGGGTTAAGGGTAGTCGGAGTTGGCACCCAGACCACACCAATGAGCAGAAGTGGTCTGGGTGCCTGGAGTGTCCCTTTAATGACCGAGCCAAATGTACACATTGTGATCAAAACAAAACGTAAACAAAATCTGGAATTCGACTATATGTCTCTTCAACCGTGCACCCACAATTATAATATATCATTTTATTCAGGGGAAACAGAGCTTTCATTTAACATCAAATATTTAGGTATGAAACTTAATTTAATATGAATAAAATATGAAAAAATGGGAAAAAATAAGACTATTTTTTTATTAAAGGAACACTATAGTCACCTAAATGACTTTAGCTAAATAAAGCAGTTTTAGTGTATAGATCATTCCCCTGCAATTTCACTGCTCAATTCACTGTCATTTAGGAGTTAAATCACTTTGTTTCTGTTTATGCAGCCCTAGCCACACCTCCCCTGGCTATGATTGACAGGTTTCACTTTCAAACAGATGTAATTTATCTTAAATAATTGTAACTCAATCTCTAAATTGAACTTTAATCACATACAGGAGGCTCTTGCAGGGTCTAGCAAGCTATTAACATAGCAGGGGATAAGAAAATCTTAATTAAACAGAACTTGCAATAAAGAAAGCCTAAATAGGGCTCTCTTTACAGGAAGTGTTTATGGAAGGCTGTGTAAGTCACATGCAGGGAGGTGTGACTAGGGTTCATAAACAAAGGGATTTAACTCCTAAATGGCAGAGGATTGAGCAGTGAGGCTGCAGGGGCATGTTCTATACACCAAAACGGCTTCATTAAGCTAAAGTTGTTCAGGTGACTATAGCGTCCCTTTAAGTTCTACGTTACATTCTAACTGTGAATGTCCTAAAACTGTTTGCTTTTACTGCAATAAAGTACACATATTTGTATTCAGCGATGTCTCACGGGTAAAACAGTACCCACTATGTATAGGTTTTATGGTGTTGTGGGAAGTTACAGGGTCAAATATAGCATGTTACATTTTTCAGTTTTTTCACATTGAAATTCGCCAGATTGGTTATGTTGCCTTTGAGAGCGTATAGTAGCCCAGGAATGAGAATTACCCCCATGATGGCATACCATTTGCAATAGTAGACAAACCAAGGTATTGCAAATGGGGTAGGTCCAGTCTTCTTAGTAGCCACTTAGTCACAAACACTGGCCAAAGTTAGCGTTAATATTTGTTAGTGTGTGAAAAATGCAAAAAATTAATTTGAACGCCAATTTTGGCGAATTTCAATGTGAAAAAACTGAAACGCAAGCCTTATATTTGACTCTGTAACTTTTGAAAACACCATAAACATGTACATTAGGGTTACTGTGCAGTGCGTCAGCGGGGGAGTGCAGCAGTGGGTCTGCGGGGGAGTGCAGCAGTGGGTCTGCGGGGGAGTGCAGCAGTGGGTCTGCGGGGGAGTGCAGCAGTGGGTCTGCGGGGGAGTGCAGCAGTGGGTCTGCGGGGGAGTGCAGCAGTGGGTCTGCGGGGGAGTGCAGCAGTGGGTCTGCGGGGGAGTGCAGCAGTGGGACTGCGTGGGAGTGCAGCAGTGGGACTGCGTGGGAGTGCAGCAGTGGGACTGCGTGGGAGTGCAGCAGTGGGACTGCGTGGGAGTGCAGCAGTGGGTCTGCGTGGGAGTGCAGCAGTGGGTCTGCGTGGGAGTGCAGCAGTGGGTCTGCGTGGGAGTGCAGCAGTGGGTCTGCGTGGGAGTGCAGCAGTGGGTCTGCGTGGGAGTGCAGCAGTGGGTCTGCGTGGGAGTGCAGCAGTGGGTCTGCGTGGGAGTGCAGCAGTGGGTCTGCGTGGGAGTGCAGCAGTGGGTCTGCGTGGGAGTGCAGCAGTGGGTCTGCGTGGGAGTGCAGCAGTGGGTCTGCGTGGGAGTGCAGCAGTGGGTCTGCGTGGGAGTGCAGCAGTGGGTCTGCGTGGGAGTGCAGCAGTGGGTCTGCGTGGGAGTGCAGCAGTGGGACTGCGTGGGAGTGCAGCAGTGGGACTGCGTGAGGAGTGCAGCAGTGGGACTGCGTGGGAGTGCAGCAGTGGGTCTGCGTGGGAGTGCAGCAGTGGGTCTGCGTGGGAGTGCAGCAGTGGGTCTGCGTGGGAGTGCAGCAGTGGGTCTGCGTGGGAGTGCAGCAGTGGGTCTGCGTGGGAGTGCAGCAGTGGGTCTGCGTGGGAGTGCAGCAGTGGGTCTGCGTGGGAGTGCAGCAGTGGGTCTGCGTGGGAGTGCAGCAGTGGGTCTGCGTGGGAGTGCAGCAGTGGGTCTGCGTGGGAGTGCAGCAGTGGGTCTGCGTGGGAGTGCAGCAGTGGGTCTGCGTGGGAGTGCAGCAGTGGGTCTGCGTGGGAGTGCAGCAGTGGGTCTGCGTGGGAGTGCAGCAGTGGGTCTGCGTGGGAGTGCAGCAGTGGGTCTGCGTGGGAGTGCAGCAGTGGGTCTGCGTGGGAGTGCAGCAGTGGGTCTGCGGGGGAGTGCAGCAGTGGGTCTGCGGGGGAGTGCAGCAGTGGGTCTGCGGGGGAGTGCAGCAGTGGGTCTGCGGGGGAGTGCAGCAGTGGGTCTGCGGGGGAGTGCAGCAGTGGGTCTGCGGGGGAGTGCAGCAGTGGGTCTGCGGGGGAGTGCAGCAGTGGGTCTGCGGGGGAGTGCAGCAGTGGGACTGCGTGGGAGTGCAGCAGTGGGACTGCGTGGGAGTGCAGCAGTGGGACTGCGTGGGAGTGCAGCAGTGGGACTGCGTGGGAGTGCAGCAGTGGGTCTGCGTGGGAGTGCAGCAGTGGGTCTGCGTGGGAGTGCAGCAGTGGGTCTGCGTGGGAGTGCAGCAGTGGGTCTGCGTGGGAGTGCAGCAGTGGGTCTGCGTGGGAGTGCAGCAGTGGGTCTGCGTGGGAGTGCAGCAGTGGGTCTGCGTGGGAGTGCAGCAGTGGGTCTGCGTGGGAGTGCAGCAGTGGGTCTGCGTGGGAGTGCAGCAGTGGGTCTGCGTGGGAGTGCAGCAGTGGGTCTGCGTGGGAGTGCAGCAGTGGGTCTGCGTGGGAGTGCAGCAGTGGGACTGCGTGAGGAGTGCAGCAGTGGGACTGCGTGGGAGTGCAGCAGTGGGTCTGCGTGGGAGTGCAGCAGTGGGTCTGCGTGGGAGTGCAGCAGTGGGTCTGCGTGGGAGTGCAGCAGTGGGTCTGCGTGGGAGTGCAGCAGTGGGTCTGCGTGGGAGTGCAGCAGTGGGTCTGCGTGGGAGTGCAGCAGTGGGTCTGCGTGGGAGTGCAGCAGTGGGTCTGCGTGGGAGTGCAGCAGTGGGTCTGCGTGGGAGTGCAGCAGTGGGTCTGCGTGGGAGTGCAGCAGTGGGTCTGCGTGGGAGTGCAGCAGTGGGTCTGCGTGGGAGTGCAGCAGTGGGTCTGCGTGGGAGTGCAGCAGTGGGTCTGCGTGGGAGTGCAGCAGTGGGTCTGCGTGGGAGTGCAGCAGTGGGTCTGCGTGGGAGTGCAGCAGTGGGTCTGCGTGGGAGTGCAGCAGTGGGTCTGCGTGGGAGTGCAGCAGTGGGTCTGCGTGGGAGTGCAGCAGTGGGTCTGCGTGGGAGTGCAGCAGTGGGTCTGCGTGGGAGTGCAGCAGTGGCTCTCACCTGTATGTGTTATAACGTATTGTTTGTGACGCTTTACAGGATTTCTTTAATGAATCGTAAAGATGTAAAAGTTACTGTGTGATATGAAAAGCTTCAGTATATTGCTATTTTTATATATCCAGACTCAGTGTTGGATGGCTTGCATCTTTATATTTAAAGCAACAGGTTATGACCACCACCACTGACAATTCCAGTTTCCACCACTTTCACATAGCAGTTGGTGGAGTCCAATCTTTACTTTAGGGCAGGAAGGTGTAAAACGTTGATATACGCTGTAGGCTGTCTACTTAGTCACCAAGTGAAATAATAAGATGGTTGGCTCGTGGCTCCAGGCTAGAGATCAACATATGGCTGCACAATTCTACTATCAATGTTAAAAAAAAAAAAAAAAAAAAAGGAATGGGTTAAATACCAGCGTGTGCAGCTTCTCCTCCAGATCCTGATTTGTTCTCTGTGATGCGGTGTAGCTGTTCTGCAACCTGCAGAGAAACATTGGGGGGGGGGGGGGAGAGAGGAGGCGGAGTTAGTGGAAAGCACTGAGCTCCAAGTGAAAGTTGCATTCGGAGAGTAGGGACACAGAGGGTAAAGAGCACCCGGTGAGAAACACCAAGTGTAAGTACAGGGTGGGCGAGTAAGTGGTGGTACCGCTACCCAGTACCTGCGGAACTTGTCTTTAAATTTCTCTAGTTCCTCTCGGTTGCGATTCAGCTCCATTTCTAGGTAATGCCTTCCTGCTTCCACTTCATGCTCCAAAGCTTCCATTTTTGTAGTAGCAAATGCCAGGCGACGGTGCAACTCATCATTCTGGTGCTGCAGAAATCTGGAGAATACAGACATTGAGCTAGCCAAGTGCCCCTCGTTAACCCTGTAACAGCAAGTATTGCCCCCTCCCCATCCAATAAAGCAGTAATATACTAACGCACTGAAAACTGACTTCGCCTTTGGTGGGTTCATGCTCAGATCTCAAGCTGTGTTTTGCTTACTGTCATAACATGTAGGACCTATTCCATAGATGGCAGGGGAGGGGGATAGACCAGACAAGCGGGGAGGGGGATAGACCAGACAAGCGGGGAGGGGGATAGACCAGACAAGCGGGGAGGGGGATAGACGAGACAAGCGGGGAGGGGGATAGACCAGACAAGCGGGGAGGGGGATAGACCAGACAAGCGGGGAGGGGGATAGACCAGACAAGCGGGGAGGGGGATAGACCAGACAAGCGGGGAGGGGGATAGACCAGACAAGCGGGGAGGGGGATAGACCAGACAAGCGGGGAGGGGGATAGACCAGACAAGCGGGGAGGGGGATAGACCAGACAAGCGGGGAGGGGGATAGACCAGACAAGCGGGGAGGGGGATAGACCAGACAAGCGGGGAGGGGGATAGACCAGACAAGCGGGGAGGGGGATAGACCAGACAAGCGGGGAGGGGGATAGACCAGACAAGCGGGGAGGGGGATAGACCAGACAAGCGGGGAGGGGGATAGACCAGACAAGCGGGGAGGGGGATAGACCAGACAAGCGGGGAGGGGGATAGACCAGACAAGCGGGGAGGGGGATAGACCAGACAAGCGGGGAGGGGGATAGACCAGACAAGCGGGGAGGGGGATAGACCAGACAAGCGGGGAGTGGGATAGACCAGACAAGCGGGGAGTGGGATAGACCAGACGGCGGGGAGTGGGATAGACCAGACAAGCGGGGAGTGGGATAGACCAGACGGCGGGGAGTGGGATAGACCAGACGGCGGGGAGGGGGATAGACCAGACGGCGGGGAGGGGGATAGACCAGACGGCGGGGAGGGGGATAGACCAGACGGCGGGGAGGGGGATAGACCAGACGGCGGGGAGGGGGATAGACCAGACAGCGGGGAGGGGGATAGACCAGACAGCGGGGAGGGGGATAGACCAGACAGCGGGGAGGGGGATAGACCAGACAGCGGGGAGGGGGATAGACCAGACAGCGGGGAGGGGGATAGACCAGACAGCGGGGAGGGGGATAGACCAGACAGCGGGGAGGGGGATAGACCAGACAGCGGGGAGGGGGATAGACCAGACAGCGGGGAGGGGGATAGACCAGACAGCGGGGAGGGGGATAGACCAGACAGCGGGGAGGGGGATAGACCAGACGGCGGGGAGGGGGATAGACCAGACGGCGGGGAGGGGGATAGACCAGACGGCGGGGAGGGGGATAGACCAGACAGCGGGGAGGGGTTTGAATAGACAGGGACCCGGGGCTATCTAACGATTTATGTTTTAGCTGTGTGACCCTTCCCTTATCAGGGCACTGAGCCCGAAAGCTTAAACCTCCTGTATGTAATGTGTCTTAAGATGTAACCCTGTGTGCTGTTGGTATCTCCCAGAGCGGGAGATATTATCTGTAACCCAGCCCCCTCCTGCCTGGGATTGTGTTATGTTGAATGGAGACCTCCTGCGGGGCCTGTGCATAAAAGAAGCCTATTTGCAATAAAGAGAAGTCAGTGCTTAAACTTCTAAAACTGTGTGTCGTCCTGTTATTGGAGGGGAGGAAGATGTAACCCCTGTGTCTGCTGTTCCAGCTTGCAGAGGATGCAACAGGGAAAATCCTTGTGGATAGAGCCAACTCCCCTAACTATGTAAGATTTCCTGATCGGCCGAAGGAAGGGAACTAGCGGGAGCAACCAGTTGGGTTTGTCAGGATATTTATATCGGCAGACATTTTGTGCCAAGATAGAAATTAAAAGTGTATATTGCCAGAGTCACTCAGAACAGAGCGGACTCCATTTTGGATTTCAGGATAACAAAGACACGTAATTTATTCTTGCTTTCTGTAACCAGCCACTAGCCTGAGCTAAGGAATGCATTATATAAACAAGCCAAGTGATAAGCAATGAAGCAGGGGGATGGAATGCTCTGTTTAAATGTTAATGGAATAGAAATAATTTTAAACACAGACACTAGTGACAGAGAAGACTAAGTAATTAATTTTACTTTCTAAAACTTACAAGGTTTGTAAGTAAGGGGTGAAATTAAGTTTACAACTGTCAATTTTAGAAATTACAACAGGAATTGTCGACGCAATGTCTGGAGAAAATCCAAAGAAACACTTTAAGCAAATTTAAGTTATGGTAGTCCTTTTAGATAAGCCAAAATGACGTCAAAATCATCATCAGGAAAAGTTAACTCTTTCCTGGATAGGAAGGTTTAGTGAGGCGATACTGCCCTCTATGGACCAAATACCTAAATTACAATCTGCAGGTTGACACACCTACAGTTTCCTATTGGCCTTTTCAACTAATGATGTACAGAGAGTCTGGCCCTTTAAAAGTTAGGACAAAGGGAAGAGAAGGGTAGTTTGGGCTTTCAGATTCAGACATTCAGAGAGATCCAGGACAGATATCCAGGACACACTAACACGCAACTCTCAAACTCTCTTGGACACAACTCAAGAAACACTCCTTGTCACTTAGAATTTTACTCTTACTTTCTAACCAACATCACTTTTCTCTATTACTTACACACCTCCATACAACCAATCATACTGGCATCTCATCTGATGAGAACATCTACATAACTGGTAAATATGCTGGTTTTATTTAATTAATCTAAATTAATTAAAATCTAATAGCTTGATATATGACTGGATAAATCACGGTCAGATTTCAATATTTAGAAATCTTAGTTAACTAAAGAATATATAGTTATAAACATTCCATTCTGCAGGTGGAATTAAGAATAATTATATATTGATGTGATATTATCACGTGTTCGCATACCGCTGTTTTTATCCAGGTGTATTGATTTGCTCTAAAATAAGATAAGATATCTGTTTAGGCAAATTAAAATTCGGCTTTTGTAAAAATCTGGTAGATTATTCTTATTGGATGGTTCCAGGAAATGATTGATGAGCTGGTTTGAATGTTATTTTATTTGAAATTTACATGAGAATAGGATATTTTATGCCTAGGAAGATCTAACCAGCATTGAAAGGGTTACTCAGTTGATCTAACTGTTAGCCAAGGTTTTACGACTTTTCGCTGTGCTGTGTGAAGTTTAGCTTTCTGTGTCTGTGAAGTACCCTCATAAATCAGTTTATGTTGTCAGCCATTGGATTGTTTTAACATTGCCATTGTATTGCATACTTACGTTATACTAAATATTCACTGATTATTATCATGCATGCTGCCTAATATTATTATTATTTTATTTGTCACAATAAATTATATCTATTTTTATAACAAATTGTGATTTTATTTGTATGGAAATACATTTCACTTACATGATAACGATCTCTAAGATCTAAAAGAATTGAAATAGTGGGCAATTCTCAACTGTATAATATTATCATCCCATAAATATCCCCACAGGTTACTGAGGCATCCCGTTACATATAGTATAGACAGCAGGGGAGGAATTACAACAAATGGGAGAGGATATAGATAGCTGGGGAGGAATTACAATAGATGGGAGGGAATAGTAGAGATAGCAGGGGAGGAGTCAGAATAGATGGGAGGGAATAGTAGAGATAGCAGGGGAGTAGTCAGAATAGATGGGAGGGAATAGTAGATAGCTGGGGAGGAATTACAATAGATGGGAGGGAATAGTAGAGATAGCAGGGGAGGAGTCAGAATAGATGGGAGGGAATAGTAGAGATAGCAGGGGAGTAGTCAGAATAGATGGGAGGGAATAGTAGATATAGCAGGGGAGGAGTCAGAATAGATGGGAGGGAATAGTAGAGATAGCAGGGGAGTAGTCAGAATAGATGGGAGGGAATAGTAGAGATAGCAGGGGAGGAGTCAGAATAGATGGGAGGGAATAGTAGAGATAGCAGGGGAGTAGTCAGAATAGATGGGAGGGAATAGTAGAGATAGCAGGGGAGGAGTCAGAATAGATGGGAGGGAATAGTAGAGATAGCAGGGGAGGAGTCAGAATAGATGGGAGGGAATAGTAGAGATAGCAGGGGAGGAGTCAGAATAGATGGGAGGGAATAGTAGAGATAGCAGGGGAGTAGTCAGAATAGATGGGAGGGAATAGTAGAGATAGCAGGGGAGTAGTCAGAATAGATGGGAGGGAATAGTAGAGATAGCAAGGGAGGAGTCAGAATAGATGGGAGGGAATAGTAGATATAGCAGGGGAGGAGTCAGAATAGATGGGAGGGAATAGTAGAGATAGCAGGGGAGGAGTCAGAATAGATGGGAGGGAATAGTAGAGATAGCAGGGGAGGAGTCAGAATAGATGGGAGGGAATAGTAGATATAGCAGGGGAGGAGTCAGAATAGATGGGAGTGAATAGTAGAGATAGCAGGTGAGTAGTCAGAATAGATGGGAGGGAATAGTAGATATAGCAGGGGAGGAGTCAGAATAGATGGGAGTGAATAGTAGAGATAGCAGGGGAGGAGTCAGAATAGATGGGAGGGAATAGTAGATATAGCAGGGGAGGAGTCAGAATAGATGGGAGTGAATAGTAGAGATAGCAGGTGAGTAGTCAGAATAGATGGGAGGGAATAGTAGATATAGCAGGGGAGGAGTCAGAATAGATGGGAGTGAATAGTAGAGATAGCAGGGGAGGAGTCAGAATAGATGGGAGGGAATAGTAGAGATAGCAGGGGAGGAGTCAGAATAGATGGGAGGGAATAGTAGAGATAGCAGGGGAGGAGTCAGAATAGATGGGAGGGAATAGTAGAGATAGCAGGGGAGGAGTCAGAATAGATGGGAGGGAATAGTAGAGATAGCAGGGGAGGAGTCAGAATAGATGGGAGGGAATAGTAGAGATAGCAAGGGGAGTAGTCAGAATAGATGGGAGGGAATAGTATAGATAGCAGGGGAGGAGTCAGAATAGATGGGAGGGAATAGTAGAGATAGCAGGGGAGGAGTCAGAATAGATGGGAGGGAATAGTAGAGATAGCAGGGGAGGAGTCAGAATAGATGGGAGGGAATAGTAGAGATAGCAGGGGAGGAGTCAGAATAGATAGGAGGGAATAGTAGAGATAGCAGGGGAGTAGTCAGAATAGATGGGAGGGAATAGTAGAGATAGCAGGGGAGTAGTCAGAATAGATGGGAGGGAATAGTAGAGATAGCAGGGGAGGAGTCAGAATAGATGGGAGGGAATAGTAGAGATAGCAGGGGAGGAGTCAGAATAGATGGGAGGGAATAGTAGAGATAGCAGGGGAGGAGTCAGAATAGATGGGAGGGAATAGTAGAGATAGCAAGGGGAGTAGTCAGAATAGATGGGAGGGAATAGTATAGATAGCAGGGGAGGAGTCAGAATAGATGGGAGGGAATAGTAGAGATAGCAGGGGAGGAGTCAGAATAGATGGGAGGGAATAGTAGAGATAGCAGGGGAGTAGTAAGAATAGATGGGAGGGAATAGTAGAGATAGCAGGGGAGTAGTCAGAATAGATGGGAGGGAATAGTAGAGATAGCAGGGGAGTAGTAAGAATAGATGGGAGGGAATAGTAGAGATAGCAGGGGAGGAGTCAATAGATGGGAGGGAATAGTAGAGATAACAGGGGAGTAGTAAGAATAGATGGGAGGGAATAGTAGAGATAGCAGGGGAGGAGTCAGAATAGATAGGAGGGAATAGTAGAGATAGCAGGGGAGGAGTCAGAATAGATGGGACAGAGTTAGCAAGGAAGGAGTCAATAAATGGGAGGGGATAGAGATAGCAGGGGAGGAGTCAGAATAGATGGGAGGGAATAGTAGAGATAGCAGGGGAGTAGTCAGAATAGATGGGACAGAGATAGCAAGGAAGGGGACAATAGATGGGAGGGGATAGAGATAGCAGGGTGGAGTCAGAATAGATGGGACAGAGATAGCAAGGAAGGGGACAATAGATGGGAGGGGATAGAGATAGCAGGGTGGAGTCAGAATAGATGGAAGGGAATAGTAGAGATGGTAGGAGAGGGGTTAGTATGGACGGAGGGGTTCATTTAGACAGTGGGGAGAGGTTAGAATAGATGGGAGGGGTTATACATACATATCCATTTACAGAGATACTTACTGGATTCGGTCTCCTTCAGTAAGTGAATCCTGCAGAAACAATTAAAGAAAGTCAGGCAGGAGGCACAGATCTTGCCCTGTGCTTCACATCATCACACCAGCTGTATTGGAATGTGGTGTCAATCAGAAGCTGAACTGACCATCTCATGGAATGTGGTGTCAATCAGAAGCTGTACTGACCATCTCATGAAATGTGGTGTCAATCAGAATCTGTACTGACCATCTCATGGCATGTGGTGTCAATCAGAATCTGTACTGACCATCTCATGGCATGTGGTGTCAATCAGAATCTGTACTGACCATCTCATGGCATGTGGTGTCAATCAGAATCTGTACTGACCATCTCATGGCATGTGGTGTCAATCAGAATCTGTACTGACCATCTCATGGCATGTGGTGTCAATCAGAATCTGTACTGACCATCTCATGGCATGTGGTGTCAATCAGAAGCTGTACTGACCATCTCATGGAATGTGGTGTCAATCAGAAGCTGTACTGACCATCTCATGGAATGTGGTGTCAATCAGAAGCTGAACTGACCATCTCATGGAATGTGGTGTCAATCAGAAGCTGAACTGACCATCTCATGGAATGTGGTGTCAATCAGAAGCTGAACTGACCATCTCATGGAATGTGGTGTCAATCAGAAGCTGTACTGACCATCTCATGAAATGTGGTGTCAATCAGAATCTGTACTGACCATCTCATGGCATGTGGTGTCAATCAGAATCTGTACTGACCATCTCATGGCATGTGGTGTCAATCAGAATCTGTACTGACCATCTCATGGCATGTGGTGTCAATCAGAATCTGTACTGACCATCTCATGGCATGTGGTGTCAATCAGAATCTGTACTGACCATCTCATGGCATGTGGTGTCAATCAGAAGCTGTACTGACCATCTCATGGAATGTGGTGTCAATCAGAAGCTGTACTGACCATCTCATGGAATGTGGTGTCAATCAGAAGCTGTACTGACCATCTCATGGAATGTGGTGTCAATCAGAAGCTGTACTGACCATCTCATGGAATGTGGTGTCAATCACTAACTGTACTGGCCATCTATTGCAGGGGTTCCCAACCCAGTCCTCAAGTACCCCCAAACAGTCCAGGATTTAGGGATTACCCTGTTGTGTCTAAAGTGTTTTTCTTTTCTTTCTAAAAGCATCTTAGGCACAACAGAGTAATCCCTAAATCCTGGACTGGTAGGGGGTACTTGAGGACTGGATTGGGAACCACTGATCTAATGGACTGTGGTACCAATCAGGAACTGTACTGACCATCTAATGGAATGAGGTACCAATCATGAAAAGTACAGGCCATCTAATGGAAGGAAGTGTCAATCAGAAGCTGAACTGCCCAACTAATGGAATGAGGAGTCAATAACTAGCTGTACTGACCATCTAGTGGAATGAGGTGTCAATCAGAAGCTGAACTGACCATCTAGTGCAGCGGTTCTCAACCCAGTCCTCAAGGACCCCCCACCAGTCAAGGATTTAGGGATTACCTGGGTGTGTCTAAGGTGTTTTTTTTCTTTTTCTAAACACCTTAGACACACCCAGGTAATCCCTAAATACTGGAATGGTAGGGGGTCCTTGAGGACTAGGTTGAGAACCCCTGATCTAGTGGAATGAGGTGTCAATCAGAAGCTGAACTGACCATCTAATGGAATGAGGTGTCAATCAGAAGCTGAACTGACCATCTAATAGAATGAGGTGTCAATCACTAGCTGTACTGGCCATTTAATGGGATTAGGTACCAATCAGGGCCATCTAATGAAATGAGGTGTCAATCAGTAACTGTACGGACCATAGAGGAAAGAGGTGTCAATCAGGAACTGTACTGACCATAGAGGAAAGAGGTGTCAATCAGGAACTGTACTGACCATAGAGGAAAGAGGTGTCAATCAGGAACTGATTCAGGAACAGTATACTGACCATATACTGTAATGTGATGTCAATCACTAGCTGTACTGGCCATCTAATGGAATGAGGTGTCAAACAGAAGCTGTAAAGGCCATATAATGTAATGTGATGTCAATCACGAGCTGTACTGCTCATCTAATGGAGGGAGGTGCCAATCAGAAGCTGTACAAGCCATCTAATGGAATCGGGTGTCAATCACAAGCTGTACTGCCCATCTAATGGAGGGAGGTGCCAATCAGAAGCTGTACAAGCCATCTAATGGAATCGGGTGTCAATCACGAGCTGTACTGGCCGTCTAATGGGATAGAGTGTCAATAACGAGCTGTAATGGCAATCTAATGGAACTTTGTGATGAATTAACCCTAGCCAACACTGTCCATTTAACAATCTTCCATACAGCATAAGACCTATTTACGAAAGAAGATAGATTGGAGGAGTCCCAGAAATTTGAGGGGATGAAAGTAAGGTGGATCAAGATATTTGTTGAAGATCTGTGGCTATGGTGGGGTGGGGTGGGTAAGAGATTTGAGGGCATTGGGTGGGAAGGGTCAGTAATTATAAGATCCCTGTTCCAATTATTTTGGTTTTATTTAATTTCTTTCGTTGTCTGCATTCCCTATACTGTACAGCACTGCAGATAAGTTGGCGCAACATAAATACTAAATAATAATAATAATGTGATTTTGGGGGAAACATGGGCATGTATTGCAGCCAGAGCAATTCCAAATAGGTACTGTACGGCCACTTACAACAGATAACCAATTTATGTAAAAAGACGAACGGGGTGCTACTGATCAGATTCATATTGCATTCCAGACGATGTACTAGTGCCTAATACAGAGATCCAAATCTTTTTAACAAGGACCCAATTTAACTACAAAATAGAACATAATGATTTCTGCATATCGTCTCCATTAGACTCATTAGAAGACATATATTCTGCAGAAACCATAGTAGAGCTTGATGAATAAGAGGTTATTGTTCAACCTGTGACCAGCGAGTTAGGAACCACTGGTCTAATGCACCACCTTGATACGTAGTGTTTGATGGCACTTTGTGAATAAGCAAGTTATCTCTGAAGTAATGCTACTCAACAATGAGGCTCAATGGCTCTGCACCCAGTGATACCCCAAGTCCCAAGAGCCTGGGCTCCCAGACACATTCAAAGAACTGGAACCAGGGGGAAGACAGTAACATGGGAAGATGGCGCATTGACACAGATATGGAGCCCGGGGAGCAGTGACACAGGAAGGAGAAAGGTTAACTGGAATGGGAGCGGAGAAGGAAAATTAAAAAGATGATGAATCATTTTTGGGGGTACTGTACTCACCATTTTTTGAGAACCATTGAGTGAGGGGGATGTTCTAGGTGATGGGCTTCTCCCCTCAGGGCTCCATTGGGAAGCAGAGGAAATGGATTCGGGGTCACCAAACTCTGATGGTGTCTGGGACCTGCCCTTACTGTACACAGCTGGCTGCTTTGGTACAGGCACCTCTCTACTGCCAGAGTCCCAGGTCGATTCTGCATAGCGAAACACTGTTTGTGCACCCTTACTTTTCTCCTTCCTCTTTCTGCCCCCTCTGTAAGCCCAAGACCCTTCCCTTGTGCTCCCTGCTTTATAAACAAAATCTGCAGGACCCTCTTGCTTCATTTTTCCAGGACCATCTGCAGCAATTCTATTAGGACAGGGGGAATCCTCATCAGTGCTACCCCCAACTGCCCTTCTTCTGCCCCCATGCAGGTTGGTGGGGCTAAGTACCCGGGACGTTATTTCATCCAGGAATTGAGAAAATTTGGCTCTCTCCTCCAGGCTCTTTCTCTCCGGTGATGGGGTTCCTAGATCAACTTGAGAAGGTGAGAGTGTAAGTGGGGAGCATTGTCTGGCTGCTTTTGGCCCCGAGTACCGTGTGGTGTCAGGATTGAGGTTCAGAGTGCCAGGTTGTTTAAGGATGCTTTTTAGTGGCTGCGGACAAGACGATTGCTGGTGTTTCCTCGGTGCCAGCACCTCTGCAGGTTCTTTGAAGACCAAGCTCCGTTCCAGGCTGCGACTTTTGCCCTCCCTGTGCTCTCCTGTTGATAACACAATATTTTCCTCACTTCGACTAAGAAACCGTCGCAGGCTGCGAAGTCGAGGGGCCCTGCCCTGTTTCCCTGTGCTCCGGAGAGATTTCACCCTGCGCATCAATGTGTGTGTTCTACCCCTGCTAACTCTTTGTCCTTCTGGATCCTGGTCATTGCTGGATGCCAGAGACCAGGAGGAGGAGCAGCTAATATTGCAGGCGTCAGAGCTGTCCCCTTCCCTTAACGCCACTGCCTCAGATTTACTAAAACAGGTGCGCTGATAAAGCGTTGGCTGCAGTGCTTTTACCTGGCTCTGCTGCTCGGCTCCCTCATCCCGGGGACTCAAAGGCTCATGTCGGGTCTCCCGGTGCTGTGGTGGTGCCTTGCGGTATGGTTTCTTGTTTGCAGATGTGCTTGCCATTCCGGGCTCCTTCAGTATTGCGCCTGCTGGGAAGTAAAGCAGAATGCGTCATGAACATGCTGTGCAGGGAAGCCAGGAGTGGTCGCCATACTGGAAGAGAACAGAGAGTAGAGGTAGAGAAACAGGCAGGGCACTGGGAAACCTCACATGCATGTCACCAGCCTAAGGCAGAATATTGATCTCCACGCTCCACTGGTGAAACATGTATTGACGAATGACAAGGAATTGTGGGACAGCAAACTATGCACAGATGAAATAGATTGGCATCCCTACACGGTGACCAACATACAATAGAAGCGCAAGGTCTTAAAAGCTTCAAAAACAATTACAGGGTTAGTCACTAAAGTGGAAGGACAAAACCGCTGAACCGGAAAAAGTCTACAAGTCAGCCATGCTTCCAGATGGGCTACTGCATACGTAAACAGGGTTATTTACTACAGTAGAATTTTCAGTGAATTTCAAATTTAAGGGACACAAACACCAAAACAACTTTAGCTTAATTAAGTGGCTTTGGTGTATAGATCATGTCCCTGCAGTCACACTGCTCAATTCTTGGCAATTTAAGAGTTAAAGGGACACTATAGTCACCAGAAACACTACGGCTTTAGTGTCTATAGGCTGTCCCTGAAGTGTTTACATTGCTGCCTAGTAACACCTCTAGGTGCTGTCATTCAGACGGCCACTAGAGGTGCTTCGCGTGTCAGGGATGCACAGTGTGCAGCACTGGCGTTCTGTATCCCCATGCTCGGCATAGAGATGCTGAATGTTCCCCATGGAGATGCATTAATTCAATGAATCTATGAGGGGATGCTGATTGGCCAGGGCTGTATTTCACTGTACCTATGGGAAAGCATTGGATTGGATGAGATCCTCAAGATTGTGATCTCAGCCATGAAGGCGAGGCAAGCTGCAGTGTGAGAGTGATCTGAGTGGGCCAGGGAGCTAAATAGTTTAACACTATAGTGTCAGGAATAAAAGTGTGTATTCCTGACACTACAGTGTTCCTTTAACCCCTTAAGGACACATGACATGTGTGACATGTCATGATTCCCTTTTATTCCAGAAGTTTGGTCCTTAAGGGGTTATTCACTCCATTGGTGGGTTACAGGACGGGGTTTGTTTTATTCACTCCATTGGTGGGTTACAGGACGGGGTTTGCTTTATTCACTCCATTGGTGGGTTACAGGACGGGGTTTGTTTTATTCACTCCATTGGTGGGTTACAGGACGGGGTTTGTTTTATTCACTCCATTGGTGGGTTACAGGACGGGGTTTGTTTTATTCACTCCATTGGTGGGTTACAGGACGGGGTTTGCTTTATTCACTCCATTGGTGGGTTACAGGACGGGGTTTGCTTTATTCACTCCATTGGTGGGTTACAGGATGGGGTTTGCTTTATTCACTCTATTGGTGGGTTACAGGACGGGATCTGTTTTATTCACTCTATTGGTGGGTTACAGGACGGGGTCTGTTTTATTCACTCTATTGGTGGGTTACAGGACGGGATCTGTTTTATTCACTCCATTGGTGGGTTACAGGACGGGGGTTTGTTTATTCACTCCATTGGTGGGTTACAGGACGGGGTTTGCTTTATTCACTCCATTGGTGGGTTACAGGACGGGGTTTGTTTTATTCACTCCATTGGTGGGTTACAGGACAGGGGTTTGTTTATTCACTCCATTGGTGGGTTACAGGACGGGGTCTGTTTTATTCACTCCATTGGAGGGTTACAGGACGGGGTTTGTTTTATTCACTCCATTGGAGGGTTACAGGACGGGGTTTGTTTTATTCACTCCATTGGTGGGTTACAGGACGGGGGTTTATTTATTCACTCCATTGGTGGGTTACAGGACGGGGTCTGTTTTATTCACTCCATTGGAGGGTTACAGGACGGGGTTTGTTTTATTCACTCCATTGGAGGGTTACAGGACGGGGTTTGTTTTATTCACTCCATTGGTGGGTTACAGGACGGGGTTTGCTTTATTCACTCCATTGGTGGGTTACAGGACGGGGTTTGCTTTATTCACTCCATTGGTGGGTTACAGGATGGGGTTTGTTTTATTCACTCTATTGGTGGGTTACAGGACGGGGTTTGTTTTATTCACTCCATTGGTGGGTTACAGGACGGCGTTTGTTTTATTCACTCTATTGGTGGGTTACAGGACGGGGTTTGTTTTATTCACTCCATTGGTGGGTTACAGGACGGCGTTTGCTTTATTCACTCTATTGGTGGGTTACAGGACGGGGTCTGTTTTATTCACTCCATTGGTGGGTTACAGGACGGGGTTTGATTTATTCACTCCATTGGTGGGTTACAGGACGGGGTTTGCTTTATTCACTCCATTGGTGGGTTACAGGACGGGGTTTGTTTTATTCACTCCATTGGTGGGTTACAGGACGGGGTTTGTTTTATTCACTCCATTGGTGGGTTACAGGACAGGGGTTTGTTTATTCACTCCATTGGTGGGTTACAGGACAGGGGTTTGTTTATTCACTCCATTGGTGGGTTACAGGACGGGGTCTGTTTTATTCACTCCATTGGAGGGTTACAGGACGGGGTTTGTTTTATTCACTCCATTGGAGGGTTACAGGACGGGGTTTGTTTTATTCACTCCATTGGTGGGTTACAGGACGGGGGTTTGTTTATTCACTCCATTGGTGGGTTACAGGACGGGGTTTGCTTTATTCACTCCATTGGTGGGTTACAGGACGGGGTTTGTTTTATTCACTCCATTGGTGGGTTACAGGACGGGGGTTTGTTTATTCACTCCATTGGTGGGTTACAGGACGGGGTCTGTTTTATTCACTCTATTGGTGGGTTACAGGACGGGGTCTGTTTTATTCACTCCATTGGTGGGTTACAGGACGGGGGTTTGTTTATTCACTCCATTGGTGGGTTACAGGACGGGGTCTGTTTTATTCACTCTATTGGTGGGTTACAGGACGGGGTCTGTTTTATTCACTCCATTGGGGGGTTACAGGACGGGGGTTTGTTTATTCACTCCATTGGTGGGTTACAGGACGGGGTCTGTTTTATTCACTCCATTGGAGGGTTACAGGACGGGGTTTGTTTTATTCACTCTATTGGAGGGTTACAGGACGGGGTTTGTTTTATTCCTTTAACCCCTTAAGGACACATGACATGTGTGACATGTCATGATTCCCTTTTATTCCAGAAGTTTGGTCCTTAAGGGGTTAAAGAAAGCATGTCAAACTCGTGGCCCAAAATGGACATCTTTGCGGCGAGCCGCGAGTACATGCTTAGTGTTAAAGCAGAGTAGGCACCTGCTTTCTCCACATTGAAGGTGCCTACCCTGCTACCCGGCCGGGGAGGAGAGGTCGCTGGAGGAGCTCAGTCTTCCTGCTCCTCACTGCTCCCTTGCGCGCACCGCCTGTTGTGATGCCGGAATATGACGGCATATTCTGGCCCCGGCATCACTAAACTGCGCTTAAGGGAGCAGTGAGGAGCAGGAAGGAGATCTCCAGATAGAAGATTCCCACTGGACCCCAGGGATAAATACAGTGACGTGTGTGTGTGTGTGTGTGCAAGAAGGTAGAAATTTGTGTCAGTCAGTGAGTGTGTGCCAGTGTGTGTGTCTGTGTCAGTGAGTGTGTGTGTGTGTCGATGGCCGCGGCTAGACAGTGGAGAACCTGGAGGGGCACGGAGGCACGCAACGCCACATCGATGTGCTCCAACTTCACATGGTTTCAAGAAGTAGTGGGAGTTTTAGATTTGCCACAGGGTGTGGGCGGCGCCATTTGGTGTATACCAGAGGCCGGACTCCGGAGTCACATACTGGCAGTGGCAATGTGAGTGGAGTCTGCTTGTTGGCTAGAGGGGGGTGCTGGGATTTAGTAGAGGGGGTGCTGGGATTTAGTAGAGGGGGTGCTGGGATTTGGGGGGACTGGGATTTAGTAGAGGGGGTGCTGGGATTTAGTATATGGGAGGACGGGACTGGGATTTAGTAGAGGGGGGTGCTGGGATTTAGTAGAGGGGGTGCTGGGATTTAGTAGAGGGGGTTCTGGGATTTAGTAGAGGGGGTGCTGGGATTTAGTAGAGGGGGTGCTGGGATTTAGTATATGGGAGGACGGGACTGGGATTTAGTAGAGGGGGGGGGACTGGGATTTAGTATATGGGAGGACGGGACTGGGATTTAGTAGAGGGGGGTGCTGGGATTTAGTAGAGGGGGGTGCTGGGATTTAGTAGAGGGGGTGCTGGGATTTAGTAGAGGGGGTGCTGGGATTTAGTAGAGGGGAGGACGGGACTGGGATTTAGTAGAGGGGGGGACTGGGATTTAGTATATGGGAGGACGGGACTGGGATTTAGTAGAGGGGGATGCGGTTTTTTTTCATACTGTACTTTTTAAAATAAACCTACGTTTATATGAAAATTACATTTTTTTTGCGGCCCACATAAACTTAAACCTTGTTTATTTGGCCCGTGCTAGACTTTAAGTTTGACATGCTTGCTTTAAAGGGACACTATAGTCACCAGAACAACTACAGCTTATTGAATTTGTTCTGGTGAGTAGAATCATTACCTTCAGGCTTTTTGCTGTAAACACTGTCTTTTCAGAGAAAATGCAGTGTTTACATTACAGCCTAGTGATAACTTCACTGGCCATTCCTCAGATGGCTGTAATGCCTCGTTTCCACTGAGCGGATCGGTTCGGGTTGGTACAGTTTGGAAGGTTTAGAATGGACCAGCCCATTCTGGTGAGCGTTTCCACTGCAAGTCAGACCTTCAGGGCCATGCAGGGTTTAGAAAAAATGCTCTTCCTGTCCACCAATCAATGGATTGTATAGTAGATCCGCCCTAACCGAACCGTTCCATTTTCTATGGCCCTACATCTGAAGCAGGGCCCTGAATGGATCGGTACGGTTCGCTTGTATGGACCACTTTCATAATGGAAACACCCAAAATAGCGAACCGTACCGAACTGAACCGAACCGATCCGCTCAGTGGAAACGAGGCATTAGAGATCCTTCCTGGGTCATGGCTGTCTAAAATGTATCCAAACATTCAGTATCTCCTCCCTCTGCATGCAGACACTGAACTTTCCTCATAGAGATTCATTGATTCAATTAATCTCTGAGGAGATGCTGATTGGCCAGGGCTGTGTATGACTTGTGCTGGCTCTGTGACCAGGGCTGCATAAACAGAAACAAAGTGATTTCACTCCTTAACCCCTTAAGGACGCAGCTTCAGAAGCTGGACATACCCTTAAGGACTCAAGCTATTTTTGCATTTTTTCCTGTTTGTGTTCAACTGCAATTTGCATCGCTCTCATTTATTGAATCAACACATATTATATATCGTTTTTTAAAGGACAAGATGGGCTTTACTTTGATGTGACTTATACATATATAAAATCTAATTTATTATTTAAAAATATATATTTTTTTCACAGTTTTGGCAATAATAATAATGTGTGCATAATATGTCCAGCTTAGGAAAAGTAATTCAAAATATATTCATTTAGGTGTCTTGTTTTTAAAAGTGCATAATATGTAAAGGATTTCAGCTTATTTTAAAAGTTACAGGTCACAAAATACAAGGAGTAATATAAAATGTAAATTTATTTTTTTTTGGTATGTTTGACTTGTAACTTTGACAGCCGTCACAGAAAACACAATTGCTACACAAAAGTATATATTTATATAAAGAAGACATCACAGGCTATTTATTTAAGGGTATTTTGACACTTTTTACATAGCCATTTTCCCACCAATCTCTGCTACATATTTTAGTAAAATTTTGTTTTTTCAGTTTTTTTGAAATACACACATATAACAAGGTTTTTAAATGTGTATTTTGTAAAGCTGCTGTGTGCTATTCCTGGTCAAAATCCCATTTTGTGTTCAGCAACATCTGCTGAGTACAACAATACCCCCATTGTATGCCTTCGCCACTATTTTGGGAAGCTACAATGACATATAAGAGGCCAGACTATTTCAGTTTCTACAGTTAGAAAATTCAAAGATGGATTTAATGGACCTATGTCTTATTTTGGAGCATTATAGTAGTTTGGTTGTTGAAATGACCACACAAAGGCCTTCCATTCGTGAAAGTAGACACTCCATGGTATCTCATATGGCATATATTTAGCCTTAACGGGCCACCATTTTTTCACCATTATATGTCAAAGTTTGTGGTAAAAAATATTTTCCGCTTTTTTTCCTTAAGCATTACATTTGTGCTGGGCATTTTGTATATTTGATATGTTCCACTATGATCAAACACCCCTAATTATGCTCAGCTAAGTCTTCGGAGTAAAACAATACCCCCAATGTATGTCTTTGACACTATTTCGTGACGCTACAGTGCCATAAAGGAGACCTGACCATTTCAATTTTTAGAGTAGAATTTTGAGAGATTAATTTTATAGGTTTAGGACTCATTTTGGGGTCTAATAGCAGGTTGCTTATTCAAACTTCCCCCACAAAGGCATACCATCTTTTAAAAAAGACACCCCAGGGTATTTCAAAAGGCCCATTTTGAACCTTAGGGTGGGATCATTTTTTCGCTAGTGAGTACCAAGTCTAGTAGTAGTAAGCATTTTCTCTGCCTTTTTGACACACACTTTGAGATTTTAATGCATAGTTTACAATCCTTAGGTGAGCTACGGCAGTATAACGCTTCATATGTCACTCAGCTATGTCGTCTGAGTACAGCAATACCCCCGTGTGTACCTTTCCCAGGTATATGTGGATGTTGAAGGGGCAAATTTGAGACTCAGCCATTTCAGGTTTGTTTCAAACTTTGAATTTGCATGCTGGGTCCATGTCCAATTTTGGGTCAAACTCTGAGGCACTGTCTGTCACCTCTGAATCCGCTGTCAGAATTCTCTAACTGTACTTCCTAAGCATTTTGAACTTTTTACACAAGAACTTTAACAAAACAATGTTATAATAATAATGTTATTTCTTTTTTTGTGGATTTTTTATTTGTACTTTTACCTCTAGCATACGCACTAAACTCCCCAATTAACTAAATACAAGTAAAAAAGATTAAAAATAAAATTATATATATATAGTTAGTCAGTGGTCAAATAACAGAAGACCTACAACAAGTATATTAATTGTATTGAGAATTTATTGGCCCTGAGTATGAAATAATTTAAAACAGTTCCCAATACAAAGGCCAGGCTGAGAGGGACAATCGGGGCAGTAGAAACTGGTCTCCGTCCGAATGCCTCTCTGGTAACACAGCCTGCACCTTTTCTGGGGGGTCTTTTTTGGGGGGGTTGGTGGTATCCGAAAGCAGAAGTGACCTGTCTGAATATCTCTGCTGCCAGGCCCTGCTGATGGCTCCCCACTGTGGCACTCAGTGAGCAGCACAGAAATTAGCTGGAACTGAAATGTAAGAAAAGTAAATTTCAGCTGAGGATTTGCCTTTTTGAAAAGGATGAATGCATTGTGAGTAGCCATTTGCATTAAATAAATGCCCACTTTCTTATACCAGGCCCTGGCCTTTCTCATTACCAGATATGGCTGCAGCAGTTGATCAGACAGGTCAACTCCCCCCATGTGTTTATTGTATTGCTTAATGCAGACAGGCAGCCGTCTTGTTTCCTGTCTGCCACGGACTGCGACCCTGCGTGTGTGTTCACTGTGCATGGTAGTCAGTATGAACACCTCCTTTTTGTCTCTGTATTTCAGAGCCAGCAGTTCGTCCTGGCAGAGAGCAGCCGTTTCCCCCTTTTTAATTTTTTTATTGCCAGGGCCTTGGGCAGGGCCAGATTAACAGCCCAGTGGGCCTGGTGCTCACAATTATGACAGGCCTAATTACAGAATCATATCGACCAAAAACACTACCAAGCGTCATGTATCTGATGGAGATGGTGCTGGAGAGAAAGAAAACAGCAGCTATAAGAAAACACATACCCTAGGCTAATCTCTCACTAATTTATGTTTTCATCTTTCAAGCAAATCCATAACCCCTAACAGCAGTGTCCAGTCAAGCAGGAAGTCAATGGGCACAGTAAAAGGGTGTGCCACTGACACAAATCACGTAACCTGACAAAAGGGGCGAACATGCCCAAAAAGAGGACATGTCTGCCTAAAGAATTAAAGGGCCAGCCTGGCATGAATGCATGTCAGGCTGCCTGCCAATCATGCAGCTGGCCAACTAAGGGCATACTATGCAGACAGCACCCTGAGCTCGATCAACGCTTTCTAAGGACTGTCCCCTAGCACTCGCTGGTCCACTTGTCTCCTGGTATATAGTCTGGGACAGAGAAAAGCTGTATGTGGTGAGTGTAGAAGAAAGGGAACATGCCACAGTGTTAGAGAGACCAAAATCAGCATTACCTTAAAGGATCACTAAAGGGTCAGGAGCACAAACATGAATTAAAGTGTTAACACTACCATCTAGCCCCCCTGAGACCCTCATGCCTCCATAAATATAGCAAAATCTTACTGTATTCAGGCCTGAAGCTGTAACTCTGCATGCTGTTAGACTCAGAAAACCAAACAGTCTGCCGACATCATTAGAAGTGGTGGCCTGATCCAATCACATTGCTTCCCCATAGGTTTGGCTAAGACTGTCAAATAGGCAGATCAGGGGCAGAGCCAGCATGATTCAAACACAGCACTGGCCAATCAGCATCTCCTCATAGAGATGAATTGGATCAATGAATCTCTATGAGGAAAGTTAAGTGTTTGCATGCAGAGGGAGGAGACACTAAATGTTTGGATGCATTTTAGGCAGCCATGACCCAGAAGGATCTTTAACAGCCATCTAAGGAGTGGCCAGTGAAGTTATCACTAGGCTGTAATGTAAAGACTGCATTTTCTCTGAAAAGACAGTGTTTACAGCAAAAAGCCTGAATGATTCTACTCACCAGAACAAATTCAATAAGCTGTAGTTGTTCTGGTGACTATAGTGTCCCTTTAACTATATTTATTGTCAGCCAGTCCACACAAGTGTTGTTCCCATACATCCCTCCTTAGTTTGATTCTGCTGTATAGATGGATTCCTCCCAGTGCCCCCATGTCTCCCAGTGCCCTCATGACTCAGTGCCCCTATGTGTCGATTACTCCAGGTCTCAGTGTTTCTATGTATCAGTGTCTCAGTGCCCCATGTGTCTATGTCCCCATGTCACTAGGACACTAGGAAGACGGGGAGACCTGGGGACACGGGGAGACCTAGGGACACGGAGACACCAGTGACACTGGGAGACTAGGGGACACTGGCTGGGACACATGGGGACACTGGGAAAATAGGGGACACTTGAAGACATGGGGACACAAACACTAGGGACACAGACACTAGAGACACTGGCTGGGGGACATGGGGACATTGAGACATGGGGGCACTGGGAGACATGGGGACACTGAGACACTAGGGACACAAGCTTGGAGACATTGAGACACTTGAGGTACTGGGAGACATGGAGGCACTAGGAGACATGGGGACAGTGAGACACTGGCAGACTGGGGGCACTGGGAGACTAGGGGGCACTGAGACACCAGGGACACTGGCTGGGAGACATGGGGACACTGTGTTCCTATGTGTCTGTGCCATAATGTTTCCCAATATCCCTTACTGTCTCAGTGTCTGCCATAATGTCTCCCAATGTCCCTTAGTGTCTCAGTGCCCCCATGTCTCCTTGCCGCCTTTCCCCCATCCCTCACTTCCCTGACCTGTAGGCTGTCTCTGCAGGGTGGGAGTTGCTGTCTGGACTCTCTGTAGCTGCATCTCTGCAGATCAGTGAGTATTGATAGGCAGGGAGGGATATGCTGGAACGTCCTATATCTGCCCCTCTCCACACACAGCGACCCCTACTGGCCAGTGCTGGTATTGCAGAGTAATCTCTTGTTTATACTGAGAAATACCAGCATTTGTATTGCCAGTATCACTGCAATATTGGCACCAGCCAGGCAGCATCAAATACTGGCTATGCCAATAAAATAAAAGCCAGGTGGAATCCCTAAGAGTAGTGTGTGGAAAAAAAAAAGTGAAAAATAAAATAAAAATAATTATTTTTATTTTTTTAAATCAATGGGCCTATTCCATGGGCCTGGGCCTGGAGCTGCAACTCCATCAGCCCCTATGTTAATCCGGCCCTGGCCTTGGGGAAGCCAGTGCGTGTCTTGCGGATAGTGCCGCAGACCACATTTTTTGGAGGGGTATGCTATTGTAAAAATTATCAAGTTAGAGGTGGTACCCCTTGTTCAGGAGCGGGTTCATTAGATCCCAAATTATTTTTCCGCTAGTCCCAACTACATCAGGGCAACCTGGGGGATCCCGGTGGCTATCTTTACCTTCATATACTCTGAAGGTTTAAACATACCCACTGCTACTTTCACATAACTTGTATAGCTTGATGCCATACCGGGATCTTTTGGCTGGGATGTATTGCTTGAACCCCAGTCTACCCTTGTATTTCATTAGGGACTCGTCAATACATATATTCTTTTGGGGAGTATAAATTAGGCCAAATTCTTTATTAAAATTGTTAATTAGGGGGCGGATTTTATAAAGTTTGTCATACTGCGAATGATCTTTGGGGTGGCACTTCGAATTATCATTGAAGTGCAGAAAACGCAGTACTGATTCATAGCTGGGCCTACTCATGGCCTGAGAGAAAATGGGAGTGTTGCATACTGGATTTTTGGACCAGTACATTCGGATGCTGGGCTTTTTTATAATTCCCATTAGCATGGTTAGTGCCCAGAACTGTTTTAACTCTGGCACACTGGTGGGGTACCAGCTCCCTTTTGTGGCAAGGTGACTTGTTGCATTTTGTGCCAGATACTGCGGTGCATAAATATTTGTTTGTGTAACAATCTGCCCTAAAAAATCACCCCCAAGGAACAGCTCCGTAAAATCCTGGTAGCTATAGCTGGTCACGTCTCACTGAATACCAGGAGTCGCAGTCAAAATTGTTAGGGGGCACCCAAATATCAGCGCCAGGAGCAGTGCCAGGGGTATAGTACTGTAAAGTACTGTGATCATTATTGTGATCACTGCTGTCAGTGATCGAAGGGTTAAACCCTTGTTAATTTCCACAGGTAATGTTTTTTTTAACTTTTAAAAACTTTGTGTCTGTCAGGGACACAAAGTTTCAACCGATCCGTCTCTCTCCACTTCTAATCACACACAGAGGTGGAGGATCAGAATTCCCAGCAGCACCGATCGCTGTGACTGGCTGTCACAGCGATCACATGTGCTGGGACAGCGCTATTGGCTGTTGCTGGGCTTCATCAAACGCCGAGGCACCCAGCAACAGCGTTAACCCCACGATCGCCGCTAACTTTAGTAATTGAGGGAAATTTTCCGCCAAGCGTCATTAAGGGTAGGTCTGCCTTGATGTAAAATTTGAAGGGGTTAATAACAGAGAATTGAGCAGTAAGACTGCAGGGGCATGATCTATACACCAAAACCATTTCCTTAAAAATACATTCTAAGCACCCAAACAACTTTAGCTTAATTAAGCAAACATTGCCTGAAGTGGTAATTCTGCGTTAATTATTAATTACCGCTCTGTAAGTCAATGCCCAGGAAAGTCACCAAACAAATCATTAAGAATTAACAGCAGAAAATGGTGAAAATATCAAGAAACTCCTAAATAACTTATCAGAAAGGGCCACCAGAAATAATGACAGACCAATTGAGACATCTCAGGGGGACAGTGAGTCCGTCAGCCTTAAAAGAGATAATATGTTGGTTATAGTGACAATAACATCAGAAGTAAAGCATCATTAAAGCTATCCTATGGATTGGAGTTAGGATAAAACAATGGGGTTTAATTACCATTCAGGACTATTTGAGTTTGTGATGACTGGCTCATTTCCTTACAAGGATTGCATAGAGTGATAGAATCAGATTCATGTGAATTTATTTATTTAAAGAGATTCATTTACTCACATGATTAAATACAGAGCACCGCAATTATGGAACAAC